>NW_027110126.1:498196-520905 GCF_000696795.3 Halyomorpha halys | reverse complement strand
AAATAATGAGGAGAAGATGGTTGGGGGTGCGGTCAATGAAAAACACAAATAAGTACGATTAACTTATTTTAATGTGCCAACGTTTCGGCTAGAGTTTCTAGCCTTCTTCAGGGCTGTTAGCTGGAAGATCGAACCATATAAAAATAATAATATTAATTCCTTAAAAAAATACTAAAAAAAAAAGGTATTTCTATTAAAGAATCCAACTAAATATATAAAATATTAAATATAAAAATAAAAATCAGACCAATTTTAATTGTACAAATAAATTTTTAATGTAAAATAAAACTAACCCCTAGATTATGATCTGTATAAATCTAGACCCACCTTCCGGTAGGACTACTTTGTTAGGACTTATCACATCTTATTAACGAGAGCGACGGTACTTAATCAAGAACATATATCATGAATAATATATATTAATCATTACAATTAAATCCAATTTAATAAATTAATCCAAAATAATAATAAATTTTCTAAATATAACCCATTTCAACCCTTTATATAAGCTGCACCTTGACCTGACATAAATTTCAATAAAAATAAAAGAAAATTTCCTAATAAAACATTATAAAAAAATAAAAAACATATGGAGTTGAGCTTTGGAGTTCCACTAAACCATCGAATTCATGTCGAATCTAATCCTTACAGTCCAAAATCCTTCGTAAAATTCTTAGTGCTCCTTACTTTGTCACTAATCAAGCCATCCATCAGGACCTCAATGTCCCACATGTTGCCGATTTGGCCAAAACAAGATACCAATCCTTCCATGATAAACTTCCCAACCTCCCAAACCAACTCGTTTCTAACCTGCCTTCTCCTTCATTACCTAATAATCCTATACATAACAATGAGAAGATAATGGCCTAGAGATCTTCTCTAGAAATGTTATTGGAGTTCTGTCAATGGATAGATTCTCCAAATGTTTGTATCATGTCATTATATAGCTTACAGAAAATTACTTGACGTACATATTTTTATACAGTTCTAAATAACAATAAATAAATTATTACAAAAATACAGATTGAAGGCTACCTTTCCAATTATCTTATATTATGATTCTTTATTTTTACAAGGCCGTCTTCGAGGACAATCTTAAATACAAATTTATACCAATTTATATAATCCAACAATTAAAATTTTTTACAGGCTATTCTGCCCAGTTCTAATACTGTTAATTAATTTACACAATTTTCCCATTTTTACTTACCTTTAAACTACAATTTAACTCACACTATTATCACTAGATTGTCCTTGAGGATCGCCAGGATCTCCCTGTTCAAATGTATTCCCTCCTACATCACTCAGCAGAAAAGGATAAAGCATATTTAATTAAGTTTGTAATTAAAACTAGCTAAATTCGAATATGTTTTAATTTGATCTGACAAAATTGGATAGTTGGGAGGTAAAATTTTATTTTATTTAACATTAGCAATACCCCACATTTTCGCCTACTATTTATACCCACGCTAGATTATATGTCTTTTAAATGATAAGTAAAAAGTGCATATGATGACTGGATTATATCAGAACATTATGTGAAAAATAAAATGACTAATCATAAACGGACTTCAAGGATTGTTGATTCACAGGAAAAAAAAAAATAATTACTTAATTATTCTACACTTTATTCCAGTGAAACAAAGTTTCCTATCTTCCGTAGTAAGGAAGAAAAACGAGGGGATAGATTGCAAACAATAGCGGCATAAAAATATCACTTTTTTTATATTTCCTTAAATTTAAGACTCTACTTAAAGTAAAAATAAAACAAATAAATGTAATGTGAATCGTACATTGACATGATACGGACTTGAGGAGTGACTGCCCTTTAGTAGCAATAAAATAAGGTCTCGAGGCCATCTGCTTTTCAGAAGCCCCAGAAGAAGATGAATATCAAGAACAAAAGAGGAAGCAAGGTTAGAAAGTAGTAGGTGATTAGGGGCATTATAATGGAAGCATTGATACCTTGTTCGAGCTAGTTCGGCTAAATATTTATGGATCTTTATATAGAGATATGGATTATAGATCGTAAATAAGGATGAGGTGTAGATAGTTGACCATAGATTAATCATTTGATTTGAGATAATGTAAGGAACATTGAGATTATTACGAAGCATTTTGGATTGCAAGGATAGGCTATGGGAGTAATTCGCTGGTTACAGTAAAGCTAAAAAGCTCAACCCCATTAAGTACAAACAGAACCTATTCAAACATAATTGTGATGGTAATGTACTGTTTTCTTTCTTCCAATTCTCAGAGAATATGTGAAAAACTATGATCAAAAGTATAATATGCCTGCTTAAACGGCATTAAAAAAGTTGTATTATTTTATTTTTTATATATTACCCACAAATTATATTTTCAGAAATAATTCTTCTTTGTGCATTAGTCTAAAAGATAACAAATATAGGAATAAAAAAAAACCTCACAAACATAATCAAATACAATAACAATAGAAATAGTGTTTTTAGACCGTGTTTTTGAAACCCCTAGAATACAAAATATCCTTTAAAATAGAACACAGATAGAGACGTAGGTACTATGTTTTTTAGTCTTCTTTTTTACAGATAAGGTAAAAAAAACAAGATTATAATACACTAGTTTAAATGCAATTACAATTTAATTAGTTTTTTGTGTTAATCACCGATTTTTTTGGTGAAAAAAAAAATAACCGTGCATTAGCATCCAGGAGTATGGAGTAATGACGATTACAAAAACTTGGGCAAAAGGCAATTATCTTTTACCAGCATTTATCATCGTAATTGTATTTCCTAAAATAGTTTATTTTGGTATTTTTCTATAGTTTTACATGTAATATAATAATTAATAAATATATTATTAAAGATATACGGTTTTCATTGTGTAATTCATATCTGTACTTCACCCCGTGAACTTAATGCTCGTATCACTATTCTTAGAGTTAGATTTAACTTAGCTAAAGAGAATAATGAAAATGTTTCGCAAATTAAATAATCTATATACCATTATTCTAGTAATTCTAGCAGGGATAGAATAATACCTTTTCCCCCACCAATTTTAACCATGGATCCTAATAGTCTCATCTAATCCTACCACATTGAAAAAAATATGGCCTTGAGACCATTGAATATAAAATTTTCTTGTTTAAATAAAATAAATTATATCCATTTAAGTCTCAAATATTCATAATTAGTATTTTAATGTCCATTCTCAAGGATAATCGTAATTATAAATTTAACCTCATTTTATTGATAAGTAAATGAAAATATTGTAAGATAATTTGAAATTAAAAGTTTCAAAACTAAATGAAAAAGCAAAAAATAGTTTAATTAGACTAAAATAATTAAACCTGGTCAAAATAACCTAAAAAAGTTTTTTAAAATTGGATGTGAGCTGTGAATTTATAGTTAAGACTGTCCTAAAGAATGGCCAGGTTGGAAAAATAAAATATACATAAAATTAATAAAGATTTAGACTTAAATGGATACAAATTAATTTTTCAAAAAAATAGAACTAGTCTCAAAGAAGTGATAATTCGAGAAAACTCGAATAAGATTATGTACGATATAAAATTTGCATTTGTTTAACATAAATAGTTGATAACCATGTTGAGGCAACAAATTTACTTGTCTCATTTTTGAAATATATACAGTTGTAGAAGTGAAACTATATTAATAGAAAGCTGTGACAAGTTTGGGAAATCCAAATGAATTAATTTTCCTCAGAGAATATCTTCCATATCTAGCCATAGCAGTTACAACCCGAATCAAATATCTTTTCCTCCGCCTTAACCATGGATCCAAATCGTCCTCTCCAATCCTACCAGATGTAAAAGCTATAACTTTGAGACCAATGAATATAAAACTTTATTTTTCTTGGCATTAATGATTAAAAACCATGTTCAGGCAGCAAATTTACTCACTACATTTTTGAAAAATATATTGTTGTAAAACATAATAAATACAATTTCACCATTATCGACACTATAAGATTATGTATGATATAAAATTTGCATTTGTCTGATAACCTTGTTGAGGCAGCAAATTTACTTGCAACATTTTTGAAAAATAAATTGTTGTAAAATATAATAAATACAATTTGACCATTATCGACACTATAAGATTATGTATGATATAAAATTTGCATTTCTTTGGTATTAATAGTTGATAACCATGTTGAGGCAGCAAATTTACTTGCTACATTTTTGAAAAATATATTTTTGTAAAATATAATAAATACAATTTCGCCATTATCAACACAATATTCATGGAAAGATGTTACGAGTTTGGGAAATCCGGATGAATTAATTTTCCTCAGAGAATATCTGGCTAGACTCCGCCGGTGCGGCGAGAAACCGGTTCTCCTTGGATGCGATCAGCTTTATTTTGGTACCGGCTTCACTACACTAAGAGCGCTGCGCCTTCTTCATCATCCCCATTCATAAATATTTACAAACCCTAATCCTTTTATTTCCTCGCGTCTTCCGGTCAATAATTACCGCGGTTCATTACCACCATTTACGATGTTACTCAGAGGGCAGAAGACGTAGACTATACGACTATAGAAGATAAATAAAATCATGCCAAAGGTAGAATGTACATGCGACCTTTGGTGCAATTGGGAATAGGACATTTAGAAAATTAAAACAAATTAATGCAGCTTTATAAAAAGAAGTGGAAATAATAAATTCTAAAGGAGTTACACAAGGACACTTAGTCCCGTAATATATACACTGTATTAACAACTGACAAAAAAGAAATTATTTTACGAATACTTCTAAAAACCATGCTGAAAAAATAAAATTAAAAAAAAAATAAATACATACATATATGTAAATAAATATATATATTTCGTCAATTCAATAATGTTACTTTAATTGAAATACTTATCAGAAATGACAACTCATCAGGCGTTTATAAGAAGAGCTGAGTTCTAAGATATTTAAATTTTTATTAATTGGTTTATATATTTGAAATAATTACAGTTAAATTATTTTTTTGTTTCCCTTTAGCTGAATAATTTATCTTTACATGACATATATTTCAAATAAGTTAAATTATAGAGCATTTACCCTGAATTAAATGTAAATAAAGTATAGAAATACAATCCTAAACTGAAATAAATAAACAATAGAATAAGAAAACGCACAAGAATAAAAGTGAATTAATATAAAACACGAAAACTATATCAACAGATTCGAATTTATTACAATAATTAGATTGAAATCAATCATACAAGGAAAGACGATTGGAAATTATGGTAATCATTTAAGAATAAATTTTGTCATAAAGAGAATATGAATAAAGAATTGTCTTCTATCAGAAATAGAATTTTAGGCTGAGAATAATTGAAAATCTGATTCCATCTCATTTTCTGAATAAAGGATACAAAATTATTGTAAAAGTTAGACGAAAAAACAAGTATTAACGTTATAACCCTATTAGGTAAAACTAGAAAAAATATTATATGAGTCTTTCAATGATATTGGAACACTATATAAAAATAAATATCAATAAATATTAAATGTATTTACTAAAATGATTGTGAGTATTCAAAAAACAAAAAAACATGAGGGACAAATAACGAATAAAATACAGAGAAGTGAATAAATAAAAGGAAGAAACATTTTGGAAGAAGATAGTTGACTACATGAAGTAGATAATAAGTCAGGTAGGCGGTCAACTATTTGATTGTAACTAACGTTTCGCCCCATTTTGTAGGTCTTTATCTGGGCTAAAGAAAAACTAGATACAACCGTTGTAAGATGAGATAATGTTTAGTTTACTATTTTGTTATTCTTTCTTATGATTTCCTTTTTACTTGTTACCGTACCTTACCTATGGCACATTTACTTCACCTATCTGCCTTTTAATTTTTAATACAGTATTTGATAAAATTTCAGAAAGTATAGCTCTACTATTTATTACACTAGTTCTATACTTACAATCCAATCACATATGGCTGAATGTATTATTAATTAGTTCCCAACTCATCTATATTTATATCTTCAGAACTTAATTCGTCTCTTTCTCTTAAAAAAATATTTTGCATAATTTTTTTAAATTAATATTCTTTAAATATGTATTCTGAATTTCTTGTTAAATTTTACAATTTTTGCATCTTGTTTTCATTTAGCCCAGAACAAGCCGTGCAGAAGGTTAGTTATCAGAGTATCTTCCTAGAAGATAATTTACAGTCGAAAAATTATATTTTAATTTTTCAGCTGAATATGAAAGTAAAAATTAGAGTTCATTTTTTTTTTTTAATAACATCATAGTATCAAAATAATGCAATAATTATTTTAATTCCATAGTTAAAGATGAGGAAATAAAATAATCAGGCCATCAAAAGATTTTCAAATAGTCTTGCCTTTGGCGTTCTTCTCCACAGTTTCTCGAAAAACATAAAACAAATTCAATTTGGCTTTAGTCGATCTAATTGATATTCGTAAATATCCCAGTTTTAAAAAAAAACGTTGAACCAGCGTTATGATCCTAGTACAATAGGTTTCATCATTTCACATAGCAATAATCTTAGAAAATTCAAATAGTTAATGGTAGACTCTTAATTACTTTTTTCAATTAGTTATTCAACATCCTACGCAAATAATTAAAAATTAAGCAAAATAATACATTGGGAAATGTTAAACTTAAATTTTACTACCCTCTCCAATGTTCCTGAAAATGTCGATTGACTAAGTTTTTACAATCAGGGTTGAATTGAACTATAAGGAAAAATTTATAATACCGATGAGGGCTATAAATAAAATATGGAGTGATAGCAATTTCTAAAATGTATCAAAAATGAAACATCAAATGCAGATCACAACACCAAAAATAATTAGAAGCAAACAAAAAACCACCCATCTGTTTAAATTAAAAAATAAACAAATATTAGAAAAAAGAACAACGGAATTTTTAAAGTATTCAGAATAAAAGTACGATAAATTAATATGGGCAGAAGGCAAAATGTTATAAGTAACTTTTCGATTTTTCCAAAATTATAAATTAAAATGCAGTCCACTTGTTTTAAATATAACCACCGTTATTTTCTTAAAGAAAAATACATAAAACATATTTCAATTAAAATATAAACAAACGAGATTCAGGAATACAGAAGATCCTTGATTCAGAAAAAAAAATTTCCTGAAAACATCTTGCCATATGACCATTAATCATTAAACCAACAAAGATCGAAGTTAGTACACTCACACAAATTACAAAATAACTAAAACTTTAAAAAGGTAGGAGGACGTGAATTCCGAACGTTGGAGAGCAAGGGTTCAAAACCCCGAACGCTTGATTCAAACCTTTGTGAGCACGACTCCCAGTTGGGTCAGTCAATATTTATTTCATCGAGGTACCGAGAAGTATATCTGGACTTTCCCATTAGAGGCATATGTAACAGATATTAAGTGAAAGACTTGAGAAAAAAAAAATGCCAAGCTAAATGATTTAGTTATGTTAACCAACTGTTATTATTGTCATGTTTTCTATTCACTTCTATTGTCTAACTTATCTTATATTTTGTTTCTTTATTCTATTCTTATCCATACATATTTCATATGTCACATATATTTTCTTTATTTATTCATTTTGTTACTATAACTTTAATTTTTAAATTAAAATATTTATATTTCTTTGTTTCTTTGCATTATATAATTTTAAATTTTTTATTTCCTTAATTGTGTTGTTTTACTTACATATTTATACATTTTATTTTCCACTTCTTTCTTCACTTTACTTTTATTTATTTCCATTTTTTACAATTATTATCTTTAATAATTATGTATATATTTTCTTATTATGTTCTTTGTTCTAACCCCTGATGAAGGCTAAGCAATCTGGCCGAAACATTGACACTATTTAAATAAGTTTTCCAACTCAGTTGAGTTATTTTCTAACCGCACCTCCAACCATATCCTCTTCACGAAAAACATTTATTCACTAAAATGTGGGTACGATAGAAAATAACGTATAAAAAAATCTTAAGAAATGGCGCCCAAAAATAGTGACTACTACGTACTCTTAAAATTATTGAGACGTACAACCCGAAATAAGTACCACCCAAAAACGACTGTGTTCGATCAACTATAACCCAAGTTCCAAATATATCCATAAATAGTCTTCTTATAACCATCAGGGAAAGAAATGTGTCGGCAAATGTAGAGACGTTTTAAGGTACCATATTAAAATTTTCTTTTAATTCATTATGCAAGAAAATAAAACTCTATTAATCCGTTCAATTAGCTGAAATACAAAGTTCATTAGAGGTATATAATACTATCATAGTTAGAAAACAAAGAAATATAAAGTTCTTATAAAACTTAAGATAAGGTTTTTTATAAAACGAAACAGTAAGAATATAACATACAGTGGTATCTTATTAAAAGTTTTTGTTGTAAATAATTAAAATTCAAACACTAATTACCAGATAGTCTTTGCTATTTTAAAAATGAGACATCATAATTAATAAGAGTAATTTTTGTAATCTATAGTTTCTAATTGTTTCAACATGTTTGAGTCAATAGGGGGAAGATTTTAAGCTGGCTTGTTTTGTCTGTTTTTAGAGTTCTGCTGAAAGATTTTTTCGATCTGATTGGAGATTGCTGTTTTTGGAAATTGAAAATTCCATTTAGAGAGGTAACATAGATCAGTATATTATTAATGTAACATGAAATCATGCTTTACTTATTCTTTGCGGCCACGTAGCAATATTTTTGTGTATATGGGCATTTTGGAGTTGATCTGAGAACATCAATTGTATTTTATCACATGATTTGACACTTACACTTAACTGCTTTTAAGCGGTCTTGTTTCGCATGCGTCCTTTAGTGACACTCTTGCGTCGTCTGATCCGTTGTTTACCGAGAATTATTTACAATTTGGTAAAAACAAAAATTTTGGGAACATTGATTTTGTCTTGGCAACAAATTCTACCGGTTTTGGAGATTTTGATATATTTCTGAAATTTGGTAAAATTATTTTGGATTTTTTTGAAAACTGGAGCTTTCGATTCTTAACCTATAATTGGGAATTCGCAACGTTTGTTTTGAGCTTCAATGTCCCGTTCTAAATTCATTTGAGCGTATTTCGGTGAGCTCCGGCAGATTAAGGAAGGTTACCATCAGGCCTTCCATTGGATGCCTCATTAATAAGCTAATTTTGATTTACTAATGCCTAGGTCCCCCCTCTTCTAGAAATTTAATCGGCGAATTGGGCCTTCTTATTGCGGTTTACCGCGTTGCGGGTTTTATTCCTATTTTTCCGCTCCATCTACTTCGATACATTAGGAATTACAAGGTGGCGACAAACTAAGTCGACGCAGGAAGCTATTCCAGAAGTTTAAGCTCACTAAGAAGTCTGCAATGCATGAACTTGGAATTCCAGTTTTGACACCAAGTTTGTCATCCAGGAGATTGAAATATCTATTTTATTTCATTAATAACTATTGATTTTAAGTTTAACGTGCGAGCTCAATCTTTAGAATTTTGTGATTTCAGCTTTTACGATCTAATTTAATTTTAAAAATTAAGCACATAGATGGTGAGGACTGTGAACATCTTAAATTCCCAAGTGCAAGTTGAAGTGAAGTACTAATTCCTACATGGGATTTAGGCTTGAGCATGGGTAGGTTAGTTAGTATGTCTCACACTCAAAGACAATTGTATGTTAGATGCAAGTGATATTTGAATTTGCTAAATTGTAAAAGGGATTGATATGGATCGTACCACTGTGTAATTATTCCTGAAATTATTTTATGTTTTAAACTTCCTTTTTATTGCAAGAGTCATTGAGAGCGAGAGAGAATTGTAATAATTAATACCGACATAGGATTGTAAATTAATTATTTCAAGTTTAATTTGCTTCAATTTAAATTACTAAATTGGAAAACTAGATAAGACTCACAGTACAGTACTGATGAAAAACACAACTCACCTGAAACAAAAAAAAAAAAATTAAAAAATACTAATTTCAAAAATTATGTTAACAATTTCGAATATTCAATTTTCATTTAATTTATTTAAACACAGATACAAATGTTAAAGTATACGAAAATTTCAATAGGTTATGGTATTCAATAATAAGAATTAAATATGATTTGATAAATCGAAGGCACATTAACATCGATTCAACTTTATTTCACTTCTAAAATTTACATAACACGGTATTTTTCATAAAGTTCTTTTTTGGTTCTGAACAAACAAATATTGGTTTTTCTAAATTCCTTTCATCAGAGAAGGAGAATGAGATGGAATTAGCAATAGGGAAAAAAGCTTATTTTCAAAATTATTTATGAGTCAAATTATGATATGTTAAAATAAAAAATAGACCTATAAATAAATTCCATTAATTTCCAAAGAACGAATAGGTAAAATAATATAATTAAATATATTAATTAATAATCTTAATATAAATATAAGTTAACGGTCTATACATTGTAGGAACTAGCAACTTTGTTAATATTTAAAACAATTAAACACAGGTTTTTACTAAAAACATAATAGTTATGTCAATTGCAACTCTTGTGCCATTATTCTGCCTAACTAATTTCTATTCCACAAATTCAGTACAAACATAAGGGATGCCGAAACTCGGGAGTGGTCGAAGTCGCCATTGCGATTAGTAAATTCCTTAGCGAACATTAAGCAGTTCCTCTTTGCAACTAAAAGTTAAGGTGGTGTACCAGCTGGCTCAGTAAACTGAAGAACAGAAACTGGAAGCCCAACTATCTAAAACTACCAAAAAGAGCCAGATTGAGTTGGTGAAAATAAGGAAGCATAACTGTGCATTTATACATGAAGTTATCAGTCAACTAGATCCCTTTACCGGAGTAATGGGTGAGCCAGACCATTTTATAAGGCGGTGACCAGATTAAGAATGTAATAACCACCAGACAGGAAACAGGCACATTACTAGAGGTGGATATATGATTGCATATTGAAATATGCAATACAGAGAGACATTAAATGAGGACATTTTCCACCGACTTAAAGAGCGCCGGACTCAAGGCCAATCAGAAGGCGAGTTCAAGAGAAACTCCTAGTGCTATACAATCGGCTAATGGTGGAAACCTGTGGCCAGGTGGAAGGAGGCCAGAAAATGGGGTTCTTTAAAAAAGTAATGAAAGTTCAGCTCAACCATGATGTGAACCGACCAGGATCGCTTCCAAGGGACCGGGATTTCGTAGAGTGTGCCCATGACTTAGTCGATGCGAAGAAGACAACGAAGCCCTATCAGGCGGAACAACCACAATGGAGGCTCGGATAATCGACCAAGTAGAGGCCCTGAAGAAAGAAGATGAATCCGTGTCAGATTGAAACAAGGAATTTGATAATTCCCTAGTTCGCGATGAAAGTAGAACACTAGGACATAGTTGGCGACTAAATACGCCCCACCACATCAAGACTAGAGGAGTTGTGGAGCAGTTACATAACACGCTCGATGAACATCTAAGGTTACTTAAATTGGGCCATTATCTTGACCCATATGATGCCATGCCATGTGCAGTACTTAATAATTTGATAATAACACAATCCATTCAGTGACCGAGTAATTCCCCGTAGAAATTATTTTCGGGCAGAGGCGACGCGATAGAGGAGATCTCAGAACGGTCAACAATAACGACCTTAGGACGATGCTCTGCCGGGAGAGAACAAGGCCTCAGGAAACATGAGCAAAAGTTCGGGAAAGCTAATACGCGAAAAACAAGTTCGAGTAGGCAACGATCAACCCGGGATTTATAAGGGCCCCATACAGCTGGGTACAACGAATGCGAACCGCACGAAATAAAACGGCTGCTCGGGATGAGGGGCCTTATAAAATCGTAACAATAAGAGAAAACAATTTGTTTACCATCCGAGAAGTACACTTCACGCACGGTCCATCTAGAAGAAAAGCGTGTACCCCGGATGATATCGGATAGCGACGCTCAGCGGGGACCAGCATGTCGCAAGTTAGTATTAATTTATGTACAGAGTAAAGTGAATTAGGCTCCGAGTAACCGATTGTTTTTTAAAAACGTAAATTATTTTCAATTGGATTTTTTTATTTTCAAATCCTCTTTATTTATATATAATTACAATTACAAATATATGATAATACATAGTATATATACAGATCACATATTGACTTTGTTTGCCGTATGGCAGTATAAGTTGAGTTACAGAAGGCTGAAGGCGGTTTCACATTGGTAACATACCAGTTGGGGGCTAACATAGAATGGAGAGGGTATAATATTGTATAAACATAAAAAAAATCCAAAGTATTAGAATTGGATTTTTTTTTTTATGTTTATACAATTTTATTTATTTCGTTTAAATTTATATTTACGAGAATCAATTGTAGTGTATCTGTAATTCAACTCTAAATTCTAAATTTGCTTTGTTCTATTTTCTTCTCATAAAATAATTGGAGACTAAGTATAATTTCTTATGAAATAATTTGAGACTAAGTATAATTTTGTCATTTTCATGAGAAAAATCACTAGCATTAGATTAAGTGAAAAGTTTGTATTTTTTGTTGTTTACCTTTTTATTTAAACAAGTGTAACAGTAATTCAAATTATTATTATTATTTTTCTTTTTGTAATTTCTTCGGATGAAGTGGAGGGAGGAAGTTAACAGTGTATACATTGTAGCAAGAAAGTAGCAACTCTGTCACTATTTTAACAATTGAACACAAATGTTTAATAAAAATAAAAACTTTATAGTTTTGTCAATTGCAAATCTTGTGTCATTATTTTGCCCAACTAATCTCTATTTCACAAATTCAGTCTAAACATAAATTATATATATAAATATATTTATTTTTTTGGGCGGGGAGTCTTGAGGATCAGTCAATAATACAACTTTATTTAGGCGACGTTTCGTAACTTTATAGTTCACTAATTTATTCCAATTTTTTGAAATAATTGAAATTACGTATGTTTTTTCTATTTTCTATTTAGTTTGTTTCTATTTACTACCTATTAGGAAAAACAGGTTACGTGTAGAAAAACCAAAGGAAACTTACCTCCGTTTCAAAACCTATTCAGTTCTAGCACGAACCTGAACTTCGTTGGATCACTATGTAGAATACACCGTAATAAACAATTGTAAATAATGTTTTTATTTAGCAATGTGTTAATTATAACAGCTATTAATCATAAATTACACCAAGTACTAGTAGTTTTATAGTAATTAGTTAAAGAAAGTATTGGTTATAAACTACTGTTTTTTTTTTTATTGTAGGGCATGACTATGCAAACAATTAAGTTGCGAAACGTGGCCTAACTAATGTACTATTGTTTATTATTGACTCATCCCCAAGACCCACAAAACATATAACATAAATATAGCAGTAAAGAAAAAAGTTATCAATATATACATGTGTATATCGACGACTGCGAACCGCAGTCTTTTTCATCCACTTTTTCAAAGAGTAAGAAAAGGACGAAATTAAGGCAGATACATTGAGCTTAGTAGGAATGTAACATTCAAAAAGGTATATAAATTTCACAATTGATATGAGTTGATAATGTAGTTGTATTAATATAAATTATTACATAAAATTACAAATTATAAAAAGATAAGAAATGAAAAAAAACGAAATTAAATCAGTGAGAAATAGTAATCAAAGTTTTTGTTTGAAAAAAAAAAAAAGGTTTACATCGTAAAGTAATGTATTTTTTATTTTAAAAAGAAGAAACATAATATAATAATAATAATAAAAAAAAAATGATTGTTGTATCTTGTCACATATACAGATGGGTTTTCTTGGTTAGTAATCAAGGATTTTGTGGAAAATCATTAATTAACATTCTTTATCATAAGACGCCTAGATTCAAGTAGCTATACCAATTGTTATTCCTTATAGACAACTGCACTAATAACCAACAAATATGTTTTAAGTATCCGCATTTTAGTTCAATAAAAAACTGAAAATGAGTATATAGCAACTAAATCCTGCAATAATCATCTTGATATCATATAACTTAAAGGGCGGAGTATCAATTCAAATTAAATACACTGAACGTTTTCTACGACAAGCTTATTCCAGAAAGACTTTTTCATAGTTATCCAAAACTACTCGTGAATACTATTCCAATATTCGTCGGTAATACCGTGTAAGTTCAAGAAAAAGAAGAAATTATGGCAGATACATTACGCTTGTTAGACATTGAACATTCACAATGGTATATAAATTTCACAATTGTTCCAAGTTGATAATGTAGCTGTATTAATATGACCTATTACATGAAATTACAAATTATATAGAAGATAAGAACTGAAAAACATGGATATTAAAAAAAACAACATTAAGCCATGCAGCATATATTTTTTTAAACAATATTTAAATACTGAGGTGTAGATAGTTGACCGTAGATTACTAATTGGAGAAGATGATCGGGGGGTGCGGTCAGCAAAGAACACCATAAAAAAAAATATATTTATTTATTTTATGCCGAAATAAAATAACCCCCGTCCCCAACAAACTTCTCCAATCATTAATATTTAAATACATTCAAACCATAGGTTTGACTTTATTTAGAACTGGAGGTGGCAGGATACCACTCTCTCTTTCGAAGCAAAAAAGTCAAGACCTTGGTGCTTAGGGTTACGTTAAGGTTCACAGGAAAGTCTACAATAGTAATCTAAACTGAAACAGAAAGCAGCCACTGTTTGGCTCGTCTTCCTTAACTCCTCAGCCACGCCTCTGGGTCCATAATAAGGCCGTCTTTTTTAGCTTCACTTTTCCTGCCAGTTCACCCTCTACATTTTACACCCGTTCCTCCAAGATTTAAAAATAAACTTCACTGTTCCTCAATATATATTACTCCACTCTCTATTAATTACATTATACTTTATTATACATAATTATGTTTTTGTTATAATCTTTCTATTAGGACTCATTAAAACCTAAAGAGAGAATATGAATGGAATAAACAAAAATTGTAACTTATGCCGTATTGGAAATTCACCGAAATTATTTATTACGTATTAACAACATTCTACATTATTCAGAATAATCAAAAATCAAATAAAGAAACTATCTACAACTAGCTAAGTTAGTCAGTTACGTTTAATTTTTACCCTTAGTTGGATAAAAATCTGCGTATTTTGACCAAATCACCTCCTTGCACAACCGTTGGTCTAGTAACAGTACAGATTTCAATTTTTTTCTTTTTTACTAGAGAGTAGACAAGCTAGTTCAGTGTTAAGACCCATTCCCAAGATATCTGTCCAAGATGTACTATCACAACAGGGAATCAGTACTACGATGCTTGTTAACATGCTGACAATGAACTTGAATTCACCAGTAGTTCAGTTCACTCCGGGAATGCACGGTAAAAACAACAAAATAAAATTGATATGGTCATAGACGAATAAATAAGATTACAATATATACAAGATTACAATATATACAAGATTACAATATATTACAAGCCTGAATACTTGGATAAGAAATAAAATATTACAATAACCTACGATAAAAAGTCGCCTAGTATATTATTATTAACCTCTTTTTATCAGTCAAACCAAATGGATAAGGGTAAGGGATAAAGTCTATATACATTTTATGGATATAAAAAATATTATTTATATATTTTAAATTTTAATAAAATTTCTTAGAAACTAAATGTTAGAGTCCATGCTTCACTTGTCATTTGATCACATTTTTATTGTTATCAAAGTCAATTTTTATTTAAATAATAAAAAATGCAAGACAGATACTGCTGGATAACTTCCGAGACGCCTGAACTAAAAAACATGCATTGTTATAAAAATTTATAAGCGGAATATATTGTTTTAAGTCTGTGAATGTGGAAATTTCTTTCTGTGGATACAAATCGAATTTTGCGACAAAATCTTTTTTTTTTATTGTATTTATTTAAAAAATTAAATCCAATATGGCCCGACCAGATGATAACATCTATCGGTCGGTGCCAAAATAACACATAAAAATGATGTAAATAAGTAAAAAATTACAGTATATAAGATGCTGTAATATTTATATTTTATACTGTAAATATTACAGTTTTACCAATGAGAGGGTTGTGAAGTCTATACAATTTGTAAGCTAGATAAGTAAAATATGAATTGATATTAAGTGATACAACGAACTTAATTATTATATACAACAAAAATGAAAATAAAGTACAAAAATATAAAAAAATGAAAATTATTAAAAAAAATTAAATTAAATAAAAAATAACTAAAAGAACTTTGAAGTGAATAATAAAGCTGCAAATTTTCAATTAGTGAATTGATATAATAATGAGAATAAAAAAAAGATGATATAGAATATGATAAAAATAAAGATTTTATAATATCTATTACTAAGCACACACATACATTGCTAATTCTAATTGTAATATAATGGGGGTGCGGGTAAGGCCTGTGGCAACTAATCTCTATCTATAATGACCAGAGTTCGAATCCGGCTGGGTAAAAAATATTATTCTGTTACACTGTAGCCCTGAGTCAACTCTGTGGGTTCTGGAGCCCTCCTGGGGTCCATCCAGCCTCCTAAATTGAGTTGGGTACCTTTAATTGGGTAATTATCAGGCAGTAGACTGTGATTCTGACCAAATCACCTTGCAGCACAACCGTTGGTCTAGTAACATTACTTCTTTACGTTCTTTAAGTACTGAACCCCTGAACCTTAATGGGTTGGAGCGGTACACATTTAATTTTAATTTAATTGTAATATATTAAATCTTTCCTTATTTGAAGATAAGGAAAAGTGCAGGCAGATATGGTCATTTTGTTAACCAAAATCAATTACTGGGAATCATAGAAGAAAGTACCCAGTCAAATATTTCTTTATTATTTATTTATTTTTATTTTTTTTGGTTTATTTATTTATTAGTTCTTCTGATAAGCGCTTTAACAAATATAATAATAAATTAATAGGGTGGTTCGATAAACTTAATTTTTTATAACATTTTTTAGATATATTATCTCTTTTCTAAATAAATTATTATCCATATATTTTTAAGATAATTCTATAAATACAAAATAGTTTAGGTGGTAAAGCACCAACGATTTTAAGATTTTCTGTTTTATTATTGCTGGGCAATAAATTGCCAATTTATTTTGAAAAGTTAATGATATTACTCAGCTACGAACATATAACATTGAAGAAATTAAATGCAATATTTTTCTTTTTTAAAGTAATGTTTTTAATAATAAATATGTTTTATAGATTATTTTGATAAGTTACAGGCCTTTTTAAGTATTTTACCATTCACTATAACATATTTATGTAAAAATAAGGACGTATTTTGACTTTATTATAAAAAGAAAAACACATCCCTGATAAAAAGATTTCTTAAAATCATTTACTGAAAATAAATTTTATAAAAGTACTACACTACAGAATATGTGGCTAGGAAGTATTACCAGTAACATTTCGTTCTTATACCTGGCAGTCAAGCATTAGTTCATATTTATACTTGTACAAGATTGTTTCTTATACTATACACTATATTAACACATCCATTAGTAGTATTAGTATTTAAAATAAATAAACCATTCCCAGGCAATGTATCAAGTGAAAAAAAAATTAAGAAAAATTATTTTACCACAATTTTTTACACATAAATATTTTATATTATATAAATCAAATATTAACACATTTGATTGGCATAAAGACTTAACACTCACATATAAGTAATTAATCTATTACTTAAAATTTTATAAATTATATGCCAAATATCATATTTAAAAAATGAATATTTAACTACACTGTATGTAATTAATAGCGCTATTTATTACACATTATTTGCAATAGTTGGGTAACTATGAAACTAATAACTAAAATTGCCATGGATGCGATATTTATTTATCAATGATTCATTCATGAATAAGGGTCGTATCCATGGCAACTTTAGCTATTAGTTACAACTATAACTAATTTTTGCCCATATCTCCCTGGAATGCAGATTAAAAGAGTCAGTCGACTTAGAGGACTCTACAACTACCCGTGCTTGTCATATATGTATTGCACTGTGTCTACTAACGAGAGATCTACAACTAAGATACTTTGACGCCAATCTTTAAGACATTGGATTCCTTACGCAAAATGGATTGTTGATAACTTTAAAGAAAACTATATAATTACTAGTAAAAGTTGATGAAACTTCTAACGACCGTTAAGTGGAATAAAAAATTGCGCCTGTTTCAAAATATATATTTTTTCATTACGAGCATTATTACCACATATATAAAACTATCTACAACACACACACAAAAAAAAAAAAAAACCCAGACAGAACATCGCTTAAAGTACAGTATAAAAAAATATATGTCTAAATAGAGCTCTAAACCAACAATCATTCCCAAGATACACTTTTTTTAAAAAAGAAAATTTCATAAAGAAATAATGGAAAATAAGCACTTAATGAAATTATTTTGGGGTAAACGATATCTGAGGGATAATTAGACGAATAGATGTCTGTTAGCACTCAAAGAGAAACAAGTTTTCTCTACCACAAAAGGTATAGTTCATACCAATATGACTTTAATCTCTAAAGGAGTAGTAGCTTTATGATATTTGCCAAAATAAATTAAATTGTTGATGTCTAGTTATAAAATTTTTGTTGAAAAAGATAGTTGATTGTAGGAAGATAGTCCAGGTGGCGGTCTATAAATGTATCTTGTCAGTAGCCAGTTTCAATCTGACAGCCCTGGCGAAAACCTGCCAAATGGGTCGAAACGATGGTTAACAATAGTTTTCTTCTACATATATTTATTGACCCCCACTCAACTATCTTCCAACAATCTAAAATTTTTAATTTCATGAAAAACTATCTGAGGAATCCAAATTATTTAACGAAAAATGGATCAAAATTCATAAACTTGGTGTGTTGAGTGCATAACTAACAATTTTACTGAATTTCAGAATATCTTTCCTGATAAAAATGCCAAAACTTCCCTATACAATTGTATATTTGTTGATTAAGTAAAAAAAAATTCATGTTTATATGGTCGTTATGTAAGAATAAAACATTTAAAGAAAATCAGAGAGATAAATACTTGTGACGGACCTTCATAAAAAAAAACATAAATCCTTTAAATGATAAAGTTTCCTTTGTGCTCTTAGGATATGGGCAGAGTATTTCGTTTTGCTACGAATGTGATTTGATAACTTTATAGAAATGAATTATACATGTCATAAAAAAATGTTTTTAGTGATTGATAAAACTAATTTACAGTATCATTACCTGTTTTCTCCTTATTTGGGAGGAGGGGAGAGAATACCAATCTTAATTACTGTCTTAAATCATAAACAGCATCATCAAGTTTCAATGAATAACAGGGAAAAAAATATTACACAAGTCAATTATTTATTTTTAAAATTGATTTAAACAAAAGAATAACGGACACTAAATAGTTGAGTGCGGTCGTAAAACAAATGACTAACGGTCGAGAACCGGCAAGGAATCCATTACGTCTTAAGCATGATTAGGTAATTAGTTTTCGAGAGGTAATTATGAACACTGTACTTCCTTCAATAAAGGGGGTCTATTAATGAATGACAATGGGTATAGCCTTATATTGATAAGGCCAAAAAAAAAAAGATATATCAGTATTTAAACCTTTAAAAAAAATCTGAGAATATAACTTAAGTTCCAATATTATTATCGTCAATATGCAAAAACCGACGTATGTTATCTTTTAAATATTCTCAGATTTATAGCAGGCCGAAGCCCCTACAATTACGTATCACAAAACGTTAAAATGGATGAATTTACAAGTACTAAATTGTGCAGAAAAGTAGATGATTATAGCAATAAGGCTATAAGATTATGTAAAAAAAGAAAAATTATGGTGTTCATTCATTGTAATATTAAAGAAAGTGTATATGATGAATAGAAGAAATAATTTAAACTATTATATAATCTTCTTATAATTGTAACGGTTTGAAGTTTAATTTTAATAGATAATGAGGATTCAGCTATTCTCAAAGCAGTATTTTGAGTGGGATTTAGCATCCTAAACGTTCTTGCAGGCAGGAACACCCATAGTTACTTTACGAAAATAAAAACTTACCAATAGAGAACGAGCAGAATTGTTCTAATTTTTTAAAATCTATTTATTTCTTTTTTTATAGTCCCCTACTTAGTCATTTCTAACGTACAGGAGGGGGGCTATATACAGGTTACCAACCTATTCTAATACCATGGTGAGGGGGTCAAGAATGCATTTCGGGAGACCACCACAGAAATAAAATTTTACTCCCTCCCCCCCCCCCACCCACGCCAGATTAGATCCCGCGCCACCGCACCCAGCATGCAAAGACATGTGCCTTAACTCCATGACCTACGGACGGGCCAAGATATGTCCTGTCCGTCCACACGTGGTGTTTCCAGGCATTTTTGTGACATAAAACACCTGAACATCTAGCTTTTAGTTGCTTTCTGAACGGGTTCCGAGTAAGAGAGCTGTCATATAATATATCCGAATACTTAATCGTTTGCGAAAACCTTCAACGGGTTTCGTAAGGGTAAAATAAAGGTCTATTGGTAATTCATACTAAAATACAGATATTTAAAAAAATTAAAAAAAAACAAAAACAAATTCAGCGGAATTCAAGTATTCATTTTTTAGAAAGACACACAAAAAGAAAAAAAACTACTCCATAAAATACACGCCTACAAAAATATATTTTTACTAGTAATATGAATATGGATCATCCTATGAACTAGTATAATATCTAGAAAAAATAAATTAAATAATAAAATAATTATTAATAATTTTAGGATAATGATAATAAATACTTAGTGAATACGAATGTTCGATGGCAATATCACGAACCGTTATCTTTATACAATTGACATGTCTTGTGACCTCCAAACCACAATATACTAAAGCAGTCTAAATGCAATCCACCCATCTACGTTTCGGTTTACCCCAAGGACGTTTACGTGTCGGGAGATCCGATTCTTACTAAGCCCTACAACCAACGGCAACAACAACAACTTGCGGCCATCTTAAGCTGCAAGTCATTCTTTTTTTTGTCCTTATATTTTACGTAATACTTTATATTCAATTTAATAAAATTTAGGATACTTTAAATTAAAACTTTGTTGAGTGATGAAAAGAATTTGATATAAGCTCCACTACTTCATGTATCACCAAATTATTAGTATGAATTAAGGTTACTGACTTCAGCGCTAAAATTACAGTGATGTAAATCAGATTTACAAATTTGTGACAATGATGAATTACATAAATAATATTTAGAACGAGGAAGAAGGTAGCTTATCGAATAGTGAAGTTATGGTGCCGTGAACACATGCGGTGACTCACCCAATGACGTGTACGGCCGCCGTCCTTGTTTTCAAACTACTGCCTTATCGTGCTTTAACTCTACCTGTAAGGCTCTGAGCTTCCACAAATCAGCAACTATTCACAAATATTCCCTAAAAAATTCTACATGTATTTACACACAATACAAAATGAAGTCCACACTACGTCTGTTCTTCACAAATTAAATTATTATTCAACCTACTAAAGGATTTGACAACGCATTCTATGGAAAGGCTATCCCGTTATAGACGAAGAATGAGAGACGTGTTGCATCAATTCTTCTCTTGCCTATAGTAAGACCGAATCATGCATGCACAAACACATAAAGCAGTGATATGTGTAACGCCTCCGTTATATCATCATAAAATATAAATGCTTCATCAAGAATATATAAATAATAAAAAAAAAATTAGATAAGATATAGTCATTGTATCAAAAGACTGTTAGAAAAAGATTAAAGAATCTGCCAATAATCCTAAAGAAAAAATAACATATGCTCCTAACTTATCGAACTAAAACTTGAATATGAAAAATTAGGTTCTTCCAGGAAGTAACGAATTTAATTACAAAGGAGTTTCAAAAAATAAGAAAGGAGCCCACAATACTGATATTTCAATGAAAATATCTCGAGGAAGAAAAAGTTTAACAATGAAACAAAAGTAGGATTGATAGATCCTAGGAGATGCCCTATCTCGATAAGATACCGAGTCAATTAAAAAGCAAAATTCCACAAAGTTACCATCTCTATGTTTTATAAAAATAACTTGCACCTCTAGGCACCAGAATCATTCTAATAGAATTGTTTAAAAAAAATATTAGGAGAGAAAAGAAGATATTATGTAATATTCAAACTAGGAGATTTTAATAGTGTAGCTATTTAATGAAGATGAAAAAAAAAAAAAAAAAAAAAAGTTCTAATATATATGCAAGAATATAGGAAGAAGTTGATTGAAGATTTAATAAAGAAAATGGTTGTCAGTGGATTGCGAGGCAAGCCACTAATTAAGTGAAACAATAACGCGTTATCTTCAAACCTTCGCCAACCTATCTGCCAGCCAACGCTGCTTGTAAAGATTTTTTGAAATTGAGTGACTCGAATTCTCAAAGAAGCACAGACGAGCTTCCTATCCAAGAGGAAAGAAAACACATTGAGGGACCTCAAAAGCCTAACGACATGTGGCGAATAAGTAGAGAAAGACCTCAGTCAGAAAGAAAAAGGCAATGGATTGTGATTGGTTTTTATTATTTTTTAAAATTAAAAACTTTAATATGAAATGATTAGTACATTCAAGAGTAATCGATACTAAGGCTGTCAATTATTGTGCACATAAAATAAATAAAAAATTATTTTAGTAAATTGAAGAACAAAATACATACAAAAAATCAATAAAGAATCATATATGAAATTCCATGTTTAAATTGATCAGCCATA
>NW_027110126.1:494787-497415 GCF_000696795.3 Halyomorpha halys | reverse complement strand
ATTTTTGGATTAAAAATAAATTAAATAAACATAAGTAAATAAATAAATTAAATAATATCAAAATAAGAATACAACTAAGAAATAAAATAAATTATCATCAACACTTTCGTAAGTAAACAAAATATTATCATAAAATGGAAGCATGCTCAAGATTTTGAATAGTCTGAGATCAATAACAAGTAATTTTTCGAGGACTTAAACAGTTCCAAAGTATAGATGCACCCACATTCAAGTCCCTGAAACATTACCATTTGCATTTCGGATCTAAATTAATCTTTTTTTTTATATTACAGGTGGCAGTACGCGATGTAAATTAGGAAGATAGCCCAGTTCACAGTAAAAAAAACAAAACAATAAAACTACTTTTAATAAAATTTATTAATATTCATTACTTTTATCCGTTGAAATTTTGAAGTTATAATACGTCAGAATAGGGAAAAAAGTAATTGTAATTACATTTACAAACAGTTTTCATTTATAATCTGAAACTAGGGAACGAAATAACAATTTCAATAAGCAATTCCAATACCTAAACGACCGGCTATAATTTTAATTAATAATGGTCCAAAATTAAAATTAGACAATCAGAAAGAATGATAATTACATTAGACTGTAATTAGAAATTGCAATTACTTTCTGCCTAACACCGAATTATAACAATATTTTGGAGAATTGTTTTATGAACAACGGTTATGCTAGAATATGATTTGTTCATAATCATGCTCAAATAGCCGACTTTTTTTTCAATTTACGTTACCTACTTTAAGAGGCTTGATGAACTTCAATTAAGCTCCTTAGTAAAACTGGATAAGCGAACTTACCTTGTAACAGAAAGGATTTTGCTCTTGATGATTAACATGTCTCATTTGGAAAACCATAAGATCATTCGTTGAAACCCATTTTAACGAAATTTATAGTTACCCAGTTGTAGTACTCACACCATAAAATATAATTCATAAAAACGTTCACAACACTAACGTCCATACAAACACTAAAACGTCCACTACAAATACAACACTATCAAAAGAAAATTATGAAATTATAAAAGAATTTACTTTATAATTAGGGTTATTAAAAAAAACAGCAGCCTATTTTCATAAACAACAATAATATTCAAGAATGTAAGTTATCAATATCTCTATTGACACTGTATGAAAATTATTTTTGTGCAATAATTGTTTCCAAGATTTTAGAAAAATTAGGTTTTATATTTCATCAACCAATAAAAGGGAGGAAACCCACTCCCCAATGGAATGAAAAATAAAACCGATGTTGTAATACTGAAAAAGCTAATTTCGAAAATTCTATACCGCTTTGAAAAATTTTTTTGTTTCAGATGCATTAGATATGTTTACTGAATAAAAAAATAAACTCCATCTCCCTTCCATCAGACAATCTTGTTTCCCCACACACAGACTTGCTAAAAAATCAACATTTTGTAATTATAAACACAGTTAAAAAATGAAACTACGAAAGATATGGTAAAAAAAAAAAAAAAAAATACATCTCGTCAAGGCTAATGTAAAAATTATTTTATAGGAGTAGATAATACATGCAATAGGTGTAAATAAAATTTGTAGAAAAATTTCCATACATCTTTTGTTAAACAGAAAAATTCGAAATCAATGGACGTCTTAACCTATACATATCCATTTATCTATGGTGTCAAATAAATGGTTTGTTGTATGGTGGTGTATTAATTGTTGATAATCTTATAGAGGAAAATTAAATGTTAATGATTTTAAATTTTTAAAAAAATAGCCTTTAAACTTATAATAAAGAAAATGACCTGGGCAGAATAGCCTGCAAAAGAAACTTTTAATTAATGTGAGGAAGAAATTATATTGAAGATGGCTAGAATGGCCGAAACGTTGGAATGGTGAAAAATAAAGTGTTGAGACAATAATGGATACGAATTTTTGATTTATTTAATAAATAATTACCTTGTCTCAAGAATTTGAAATAATATAATTTAAGTAATATTTTTAATTATTTCCCACACAATTTTGAAAAAATATTTTTTACTTTCGCACCTTTGCTATTAAAAAAACAAAACAACTTGTTTGACTGCAGAAGTGTTAACCTAAAAACAATCCAAACAATTAGGACCAACATTACGAATTCTGAATATTAACGATTGGAAACCTTCACCGCATAACATTAACAGCGGCTGACTCACATCTTTCTTAGAGCATATTATCTGTCTTCAATCCCGGATCCTGAAATACGTCCTTCAAAACACGGAAATAACCAAACAAAATATAAAGAAAACACTATCTGAAATTTATAAGTGGCAAAGGATTTCATCATAAAGAAATGCAGTAAATGAATTTCATCAGCAAAAAAATGAATGGAGAGGTCGAAGTTTAAGAAAAATCTAATTAGATTAAAAATACATCAATTAGAAGGAAGGTATTAGCAATAAATAACTGGTGGGCGGATGAGCTTGAGAGAGATTAAGTGTAATAGATAATAATAAATTTAAATACAAATAAACTTTATTAATTAATAATAATATAGGAAATGGTAGTTTGGTTAGGGTAAGAGATCCCATGAAATTACAAGTTAAATTTCAAAATTTATGATTAATTATTTAAAAATTACATTCAAATGATTTTTTAAAATCAT
>NW_027110126.1:493803-494106 GCF_000696795.3 Halyomorpha halys | reverse complement strand
AATATCGTATACAATAATATAGGAAATGGTAGTAGGGTTAGGGTAAGAGATCCCATGAAATTACAAGTTAAATTTCAAAATTTATGATTAATTATTTAAAAATTACATTCATATGATTTTTTTAAATCATAGATTACATCTGTGGTAACCGATGAATGGGCCAGCGAACTAGAAAGTAATTAGGCATCACAGAAAATAAAAAAATTAAAGTACAAAAAGACTTTATTAATATTTCTTATTTATCAATAATAATATAGGAGAGGTTAGTTAAGTAAGGGTAAGAGAGCGAGGCAAAGTATAATA
>NW_027110126.1:484976-493753 GCF_000696795.3 Halyomorpha halys | reverse complement strand
TTATAAAATAATTATTAATACTATACCTATTAATTATGATTACTGTCTCTATCTCTATACTATTTATATTAATTATTATTATTACAATCGTTCATCATTAGTTTAACATGTTTCATGTTTGTTAAATAGAGAAAGATTTAAAATGTTAAAACGATATTTAGCATGGTTGAGAAACTGTTAATAGATCTGCTAAATGGAGAATGGCGTCACGTAACAGACCAGCTAAGCTTAACCCCATTTTGTCTGTTGTTGTTTTGATAGGTTTTTCGGTCGTAGTTCATGATTTTTTTCTTTAGGACGTTTATTGAAACTCTAATAAGGTAATAGATACAAATAACGAAATTGTGAAATGTTCTGGACAATTACGAAGTTACTCAGAAAATTGAGCTAGGAGCTTCTCTGCATTTAACATATAACTTGGAACTTGAAAGCGATTTAGAACCAGAGAAAATAATTAATTAAAGTACGATATGACCTACTTCAAATTAATTAACAATAATAGAGTTGTTAGTGAGGCAGAGGTAACACAGCGTTTCTAGGCATAAAGTTTAATTTCAAAATTTATGATTAAATAACTATCAATAACGGAAGAAGATGGTTGATGGTAGGCATATAGTCCGGGTGGCGGTCAATAATGGTGTCAAAATAGTAAAAGAAAACTTATTGTTAAATATAAGTTAATATCTATTAAATTTATTGTTAACCAACCTTTCGCCCCACTTTGCAGTAGTGCAGTCATATTGAAAAAGAGATGCCAACTAACATCTCTGAGTTGCTGTTTAGCTGCCATCTATGTTTAGCAGAGTGAAACGTTCGTTAACAATAAATAGTTTTCTTTTCTATAAGAAATGAGCCCGAGAAAAATTGAACTGAATACATAAAGTCATTTTGTACATATTAGAGTTGTAAAATACGACCATTAAAAACTATATCTTAGAATAATATAATTCTATATGAAACGTATATTAAAATTACTTAATGATAGATAATCAAATGTCAACAATAATTACAAAAAGAAAATAAATAAATATTTTCATATGTGCCGCCATATCATTAATATGGCATACACAAACTTTATGCCTAATGTGAAGGATTACCAAAAAGAACCTTAAAACGAATACACACAAAGAATAAATTTCTATAATAAATTAGCCCGAGAAAATTTGAACTGAATACATAAAGTCATTTTGTACATATTAGAGTTATAAAATACGAAAATTAAAAACTATATCTTAGAACAATATAACTCTATATGAAACGTATATGTATATTAAAACTTCTTAATAGTAAATAACCAAAAGTCAACAATAATTACAAAAATAAAATAAATAATTATTTTCATATGTAACGCCATTTCAGACTAATTAATAGAAAATAGAGAGGTAAAAAATATATGTATGGAAATGGTAAAACAGCTATACCACATGAGTAAAAATAATACAACAAAACATCATATAATAAATGAAAGCAAGAAAAAAAAAATCCAATTAGCCTAGTCTCTTAACTTAAAATAATTATTTTGAAATTTTGTTTTACTTCTTTTAATATACTTTTTTTTTTTACTAATTCAACAGAAAATGATAAAAAAACATTAATACCAAAAGTAATCAACATCAAGCAAGTAATGGATTAGGAGAGGAATAAATCAAAGAATGAATTTTAACGTTAAGAAGAAACATTACTTAAATAAGAAAAAAATAGTTTCATAATTTATGATTTAATCATTTAAATCAAAAAAAAGAAAAAGAACGATATACAGAATAGCCATTAAAAAAAAATTCAGTAATGAAGAATAGAACATCTCGACGTATTTCAAAATTTTAAATAACGAATAAATCAAAATTATTAACACATTGATGTAAAATTAATAAATAAAGAAGTTGAAGTAAAAAGGCTAATAATTTCCGAAATAGCAAAAAATCGGAAGAGTACATAATTGCCTTAAAATAATAAACCACAAAATATATTCCATCAAAGCAGTAGTTAAGTGTTTTAGTACCATAAGAACTGGTAAATTTGTCCTTGGGTAAGAATCGTCAAGAATTTTACCCAGGAGTCGTAAAATGTACATTTTAAGCATAATGTAACTTATTAATTGTATTTTATTATGGCTAGGCTCAGTACGGGCAGAGGGGGACAGCTATCACTTCCCCCTCCCCCCCCAAGAATAGAAAAATATATTAATTTAATGAAAATCAATTTTTTTTATCTTGAAAACTACATGTAAAGCATTGCTACAATAATTAATAAATTTCTTAAAATTTGGTTTCATTCACTGTTTCCGTGTAGCAGAAATGAGAAAAAAAACAAAAAAAAACGGAACGACCTTTGCTTGCCCCCCCCCCATCAGTTTTGATCCTGGGTAAACCCTTGTTTCAAAAGATTAATGTAACAAAAAACTGTCAATGTTTTTTAAAATAGGCCAATTAAGATGATCCCAGTATACGAAACGTCCGACGTTGTAACACTGATTTAAACTAAATAAATGAAGAATTTGAAGTGAGAAGGTTTGTAATTCTCAAAATAGAAAGAAAGCTGGGGATAGAATATAGGTTTTAAATCGAACATGTATATTTTAGATTGCTTTTTTTTCTATTTCATTTCCAAAATCAATGTTTATTAAGAAAAAATATTTTCTAGAAAAAAAAAAAGTAAACGGAAAAAGAGTACAAAACAAATCAACAGGCAATAATCATAACATAGATCATTGTATAACACATTTTACTCAATTTCTATGTTTTATTCTTAATTCCATAACCGTTCAAATTACAAAAAATAGTTTTCTCAGAATACATAATGGTATGAAATGACAGTAAAGAAAACACGACGATTCTCTAAATTTAGTTGAGTATTGCACATCAAATAAAACACCGAAATTACCTAAAAACAATTTCAATGTACATACCCCTGCTATGCCTCAACAGGGTCATCACTAAAAAATGAGGTTTTTATTTTGAAATGGATATGTTCCAAAGAACTACCGTAGATTAGGGTTTCTTTCTCTATAGACCTGCTATAGACTATCCAAAAGCTGGAACGGTTGTCAAAAAGTAACCACACTATAGAAGAGCGGAGATCCAGATATTTTGCAAAGATTAAAAAAAAAAAAACTATAGGAATACGTCTTCTACAATTTTTTTACCTTACTAGCTCGTATTCATATGAAATTCATGTCAGTTAACAAATTAAGATCACCAAATAAGACCATTAATAGATATATATATATATATTTAATATATCAATTTATAGGTGCATATTAGGTTTACCAAATAAGACCTTAATAACGTATAACCAAAAAAAATAAATTATATTAACCAATTGATCTCATGAGAAATATTAATATCACATACATAAACTGTATGCCTAATCTGAAGGATTACCAAAAGTCATTTTGTACATATTAGAGTTGTAATATACATTAAAAACTATATATTCTATTATTGATAAATATACAATTCTATATGAAACGTATATTAATATATAACGTATAGAAATGTTAATATTGAATGCATATAACTACATTTTAGTGTTGCCAAATATGACCCTTAAAACAATCACTAGAAATAATAAATTTTATTAACCAATTAATACCATAAAAATTATTAGTATTGAATACATAAATTTTTGAGTTCATACTAGGGTTGTCAAATATTACCCTTAAAACAATAATTAGAAACAATAAATTTTTGAGTTCATATTAGGGTTACCAAATAAGACCCTAGAAACGAGCAACCACAAACAAGAAATTTAATAAACCAATTAATCCCATAAGAAAGATAATGGAAGAAATATGGAATTCATAAACGTTTTGGATCTATATTAGGATTGCCCAAAAGACCCATAAAACGATAAATACAAACCCGAAATTAATTTCTATAGCAAACTGATGCCATGAAGTATTTAATACATTAATTTTTGGGTTCATATTAGGATTAGCAAAAAGACTTTTAAAACGAATACTAACAAAAAAAAACATGAGAAATATTGATACTGAATACATAAACATTTTTTCATGTATTAGGATTGCCAAATAACAATCTTAAGAAGTATATATAGTAAAACACTATATGAAACCTACCCTATCAAAAACATTAATATTCAATACATATTACATTAGTCATTCCAAATGAATATAATATAATAATAAAATTCTATAAGAAATACATCTGTTTAAAACATATTAATACAATTTATTAAATATTAGGTATAATAAAGGGTGCCGGGAAAGTGAAAAGCAACTGTAACAATGGAAATTCTGGGACAAACTTTTCCTTCAAGATATATTAACATAGAATTCATAAACTGTAATAATAACCTGTAATATATCTAAAAAAACCCATATAAACCTATACTGGTTCATGGTTACAATTATGCTAATTAAAAATGCTTTCTGATTTGGTTATATGTATATTTTATTTACGATTACCATACAGCAACAATCACAAAATATTTTTGTTATTAAGATACAATGTAAAACTTATTAATTGTAATTTTTTTTATTTTAGGTTTTGATAACGAGGAGAACAGACCGTAGTTCGGATAACAAAATGCATAAAGAAGTAAAATAAATAAACTTCCTGAAAAGAATAACAATAAAATTTTAAAACCAAGAATAGTAAACTAATAATAGCAATTCGAAGTTAACATAGAATAAGATGAAAATGGAAAAATATCAGAAATAAAAACATTATATATTAAACAAAAGCAAACTATTAAACTTGTAGAAGCATTAAAAATTAAAGAGGTTAGGATTCTAATTATAAACATTATAATTTTAACTGCACATCCTTAATTTAATTAAGTATTGATCATTATTTAACTCAATTGAACACAAAAAAACATTTAAAAAATCTACACCAATATTAAAAATTAAAATCGGGTCTTAAAAGATTCATTTTAATTTTTAAGAGCTCTTAAACAGCACGGATCAGATTGACCGGTTAGTTTAAGTTAGTTTTCAAATAAGATAAATAAAATAATCCTTTAACGGTTATTCGTAGAAACGTTAAAAGTGTAAAAGATATAATAGAAGGCGCATTCATATTATTACAAATTGTGCTCCCTAATATTACAAAAATAAATTTAAAATTTTAACAGAGAAGTTAAATTTAAAATATGAAATAATAGAAATACGAAACACATATTGAAGAATAAGTAACAATTATTTCTTGCAGATTATGCTTTATCGCTGTGAAAATTATGTTATAAATCAAATATTTAGATCTTAAACAAATTAAAGCTTTATAAAATATTTAACGAAATAATTGTCACTGTGTGTAATAGATCTATTGACTCTTCAGAAGAACAAGAAAAAAATATTAAAAACCGTATAGAAATTTATCATAGGGGGTTAGAAGAAACTTAATAAATATTAAAAATATAATATTGAACCATTAAGACAATCAATGAATTTTGTAGAAGTGCTAGAAAGAATTTTGTAGAAGCACACTCAATATTTAAAAACAAAATTTGAGGAGATGATGGTTACAGGTTGCGGTAAGCAAAGATACATAAATAAGATAAACTTATTTATTTGCTCCAACGTTTCGACCTAAATTTCAAACCTTATTAGGGCTGAAAAAAAGAAGAGATAACAACAATAATTCATGTAAATAAAGAAATAGAGGATGGAAGGTACGGAAGAAAATGTAAATGATGAGTAATCGAATTAACACTGTCTGTTAACTTAATAATTTCCATATCATTTATTTTGTATGCAATATTATATATTAACTTTTATAACAGCTGGTTGGGTATAATACAAAGTTTGTTATCTTCTTTTGTTTTTAAGTTCTGAAATTCAGGTCGAAATTTTGGCACAATGAAATAACATTTTTTTTATATATGACAGCTCAACCGACCATCTTCTTCTCATACCAATCTATGGCCAAATATTAACATCTCATTAAACAAAATCATGAATCAAAAGATTTATATCAATTCAAGAGTATTTAACAATACTCAACTCATTGATAGGATAGTTTTTACAGACTAAGGATATAAAAAACTAAAAATTACCATTCCTAGAAACGTAATCCTGTAAAAGTAACCATATAATTTTGAAGTAGTAAGTGTTATCTGTTATATAACAAAATAATAGAGATACTAACAACGAAGAGAGATGTGCAAAAATTGTTTCTTGCAGATCATACTCCGTAACTGTATAAAACAAATATTCAAACATTGGCATTGTTGGTAACGAGCTCGCAGACACAAGCTGCCAGAGAGGCACTCCCTGGCCGAGGCACCGCCGTTCTTACCCCATCAGAACTCAGTACACCCCTTAAATTACAAATATTAGAAAAATGGCAGCCCAAGTGGGATGAAAGCTCTCCCAGTAAATTATAAGAAATAAAACGATCAGTAAAACCATGGTCGACATCCTACCGCAACAGCCGCAGGGAGGAGGTTGCTCTAACCCGCTTGTGAATAGATCATACTCTCCTCACGCACTCTCACCTGATCAGAAAACTGCCACCTCCAACGTGCAAATATTGTCAGTCCATTCTTACGATTAGACATATTTTTGAAGAGTGTACTCACTATTTGCCAACAATAAACAGAATAGGACTGACCCCAAATTTATCCGGAACTCTGGCAGATGAGGAAACTAAAATTACACGAGTATTTGAATTTTTAAAAGCACATCGCCTTCTTTATAAATTATAACTCCTCTTCGACTTTTATGTTTTTTATTTATTTTATTTTATTTTTTTTTAAATTATTTTTCTATTTTTTATTTATTTTTTTAGTTTTATCATGCCATAGGCGTTGATGACCAGAGGGTTTTACGCCTTTAAGCAACAAACAACAACAACAACAAATATTCAAATCTTGATATAACTACACTTTGAAATATTTTTAAGGAAAAACGTTAGAAAAATATCTTCCAGTCGATTATGCACTGTGATTTTATATATCTTGGATAAAGAAGGTACTGAGGAAATGTATCTCACAATTAATAATAATACAAATAAAATTAAATTCCTGTAAACATTTAAACTTGTATATCAAGCAACCAGGATTATTCTTACTATATGCACATTTCGTAACTTAAAATAAAAATTATTATAGACATAAATCTAAACAACTAAAATGTTAACCAATTTTTAAAAATATAATTCAATCACAGAAGATTCATTTTAATTCGCGAGCTCTTGAACAAAACTGACGTGATTAATCGGTAATAATTTTTCATACGAAAATTAAAACGGTCGAAATGAACCTAACAAAAACTGAATGTGCTAAATAAAACTACATCATAATAATAATATTGCCTTAGGATGGAAATAAATAAAACGGAATCCATGTATTATAACCTATACATTAATGTAAGAATATACACTACACAATTTTGAGAAATAAAAGAACAACATTCTTTTCAGCTACAAGGGATATTTTTGCGTAATTTCTTCCTTTAAACATTGTTGAACTGGTAATTAATCCATTTTCATTACCATAATATACATTATATGTACTTTTTTTTTTTAAAAATACAAATAAAAAACAATGCAATGAAGTGCATTGATTTCCTTTGATTTTTTTATGTATTTTAAATTAAACTAAAATTAGAAAAAAAAAACTTTAGTCTGAATGTTTTATAAAACTAAAGCTTTATCAATTATTATAAAAAATATTCATTTAGTCTCAACATGTTTATTTTCTTACTATCCTGTCAAAATATATTTTAGTCTATCAATATCAATCAAATATTATTTAATTCATACTTTCTATTACAATCTTATCACTCACTTCATCAAGAATACAATGTAATGTATTGTGGATAAAGTGAGTGAAAATAAAGTAAGTAAAGTAAAAATAACATCAGAATAAATAAATTAGTAGTTAAAAAGGAAATCAATGGATTTAATTGCATTTTTTCTTGATTAGGTATTTTAAAAAAAAATTTAATGGTGGGAAATGGATACCATTTATGATAAAAAATATGCATTTTTTTAATAACAGATAAACGAACCATTTAAAAAAAAAAAAATTTAATTATATATAAAGTTTTATGTTCAATTCAACATAAGTATACAAGAGATAAATGGTGGCAAAAATATAAACACTCTCCCATGATATTCCTATCGTATATTCCTCCAAGTAAACTGTACCATAATTAGCCCCAGTATCGTGAAAGACACATTTTCTTTTTCTCAGTACTGTTCTATAATAAAATTTCACGTTACATAAATGCTTTAACCTTATGATAGTACAAGAGCCCAAGAGAAGAAAAAGGCAGATATCTCACCCCAAATGTTCGATTACTTTGATGAAAACTATGTATAATTACTAGTCAAAATTGATACTTGTCAAAGTTGCCCGATTTCACGCAGAAAAGTAGGTTGACTAGCGAAGAAACGAATATCCTCAAATGATTAAAGATTATTGAATAAACTCTTTGGGTTCATATTAGGATTGCCAAGACCATTAAAAAAATATTTCCTTGAATAATAAATTTCTTTTAGAAACCTATCGTTTGTAAACTAGTAATATGAAATTCATAAACAGTGTTTACTTATATTAAGTTGTTATTATTATTTATTTTTAAATTTGATTCAGATTATCCAAAATCGAGATACAGGTTGAAATTTTTGAATATTTCACCGTCAAACATAGAGACTTAATAACATAATAATGTTTCAAGAGGTTTGTCGGGGGGTGCGGTCAGCAAAGAACAACATAAATAAACAAAACTATATTTATTTATTTTATGCCGACGTTTCGACCTGAGTTTCAGGTCTTCATCAGGGCTATAGAACAAAAGAGATAACAAC
>NW_027110126.1:483550-484632 GCF_000696795.3 Halyomorpha halys | reverse complement strand
ACCTATACTAAAAATATAAATATATATATATATATGCTGACCGCACCCCCCGACAAACTTCTTCAAGCATTAATCTACGGTCAACTATCTACACCTCAATAATAATGTTTCTTTCTTTAAGTTGCTATTTAAAAAAATAAATAAATAAGTAAGGACTAAGGCCCGATTCCAAACAAGTTGAATACTAAAGTGTGTTGATTTTTTCTCGAAAAAAAAAAAAAGTTAAAAAATAACATACAAACAATAGGCAATTCCAAATTGCTCCAAGATAAACCAGACTTAAATAAGTGAAAATTCATCTTTGTTAAAACCGTTAGAAAAGAGCAGAAGATAAGTAACCTAGATTATTTTGTTTCTAAAATCGTGAATTAATAGCTTTATTCAAATAGTTTTGACAAAGACGAATCAGCTTATTTAAAATGAAAATTTAAAATAATTAAAGGAAACATGAAACGAAAAACTTGAGTTTCACGTTTTCCCTTTATGAATAATAATAATAATTTGAGTAAACTTAACAAGATAATACATAATTCTGGGACATTCTAAAAAAATGAGTAGACATTAAATAGAAATAATACAAAAGATTCAATATAATAAATTATAATATTATATTATATTGAATCAAAAATACATTAAAAAACAATATTCTGTTAACTGAATATCAGGAAATAGGAGCCATAGATAAAAAAAAAATACTAAGGATAAATCAACATGCTGAGAAAAAAATTAAGACCCGCATAAAAAATATTAGTAATTAGTTAATTAATATAATCTTATTCAATATAGGACATTCATAAAAGTTATTGCTTCTACACTCCTCAGGATCGAAAACTAACGTACAAAATGTCATAGAACAAATTTGTTTTCGTGACTATAGTCAAATTCTTATGAAGAATTATAATTGGCGAATTAAAATAACAATTACAATAAAATGCATATTTTTCTCTCTTTCAAGTGATTAAAAGGAACTTTGTAAACAATAATGTTTTTATTTTTAGAATTTTAAGTTGCATTTACAAATTCTATAATTATTTTATATTAAATATTATAACTGTTTGTATCACATATAATTCCTATCACTA
>NW_027110126.1:476113-483410 GCF_000696795.3 Halyomorpha halys | reverse complement strand
AAGGATATCTTTTATTTTTAATTTATAAAATATCAAATTTGTGAAGTTTTCCTAAATTTAACGACGACTTAAAACTTTAAATTATTCCATCCTAACACATTTGTTTCTACTAATATATTTGTGCAAACATACTTTTACCTCATGTAACGATTAATAATGGTGAGGAACCTTCCTTACGTACTAATAATTATAGTAGAAGCTTATGGTATTTTAATGTTCTAAAAATTTTATAACTCAATAATTTTAATGTAAATAAGCTTCTCATAGGCAAGGATTCTTGGTTCAATGGCACCGACTATAATGAAAAAGAAACGTATAGCGTCTGTCAATGTCTTGATAGAGAGAAAGTGTATGGGGTTAGACTAACTAAAGCAGTGATTATTCTAGCCATTAATAATAATTTAATTACTTCTTCAAATGATACACAGGCTAATACATAAGTGACAAAATTAATATAAAGCCTTGAAAGCTAAATATACCATTATTTAAACTAATATAAACAAATCAAATGATTCAATATTATTATGGAGCATAAGAAAACCCATGGTTTTGGTTTATTGGTTGTGGTTTACTTTGGTTCCCAAGTAAATATTACTATTTCATTTAAAATATTCTTTCTGACTAAAACTATTTCCGAAAAACACACAACACTATTCTCAAGGACGGAAAATCTCTTTAAAAATTATTCCATACAATTATATATAATTATAGATTAATTGAGGTTACATCTAGGAGAAAAAAATACAATACAAAGATTACAAAATACGCAGAACAGAGAAAAAAATATTATTCCAAACATAAATCCACATAATGACCATAAATAATACGTTCATCAATTCATCCAAATATTAAAATTAAATAACACTAAAAATTTTTTAATAAATAAAAGAAAATATATGTACGTAACTATAATACTACAATAAAGAAAAGAAATATAAGGTTGTTGTTTCTTTATTCTAGTATTATACTTACGCATTTCATCGGTTACATGTATTTTCTTTTATTTATTAATTTCTTTTTCCTTTTTCATAACTTTGAATTTTAATTGTTATTAAATTAATATATTAATATTTCTTTGCATTATATAATTTGAAACTTTTCTTTTCTAGATTATGTTATTCTTCTTACAAATTTAATTAAACGTTTACTTTCCACTTTCTTGATCACTTTATTTTTACCAATTGTCATTCTGTATAATTATTTACTTGTGTTATTCTATTTATATTTTCTCTTTTTAGTTTTTTTTTTGTATTCATTGGTTGTTATCTTGTTCTGTTCATAGCCCTGATGAAGGCTAGAAACTCTGGCCGAAACATCAGCACAATTAAATAAGTTCTCTCAACTTGTTTGTTTTTTGTACTAACCACACCCCCAACCATCTTCTCATCATATATAGTACAAGAGCTCAAGAGAAGAAAAAAGCAGATATCTCACCCCAATTTTTGATTACTTTAATGAAAACTATGTATAATTACTAGTCAAAACTGATGAGTCTGACAAGTATAGGTAGGAGGAATAAAAAATGGCGCCTATTTGAAAGCGATAAATTTAATTTTTCATTCCTAGCTCTATATCTTAAAAACTACCTACAGCACAAAAAAACCTAAGAGAACGTCATTTACGTTAAATAGTTCTCGAGATATAGCTTTTTAAAAAGCAACATTTCATAAAAATGTTGTATGAGACGTACTGAAAAATCAGTAGTAAGTGAATTTATATTGAAAAACCTATATCTCAAAAACCATTTGACGTACAGATGTCTATTAGCACTCAAATTAAAGCTAGTTTAATGAGCTATAAAGTAGTTTATGATGTTTATCTTCGTAGGAGTAATAGGTTTCAAGAAATTTGCTAATATAAATTGATTTATAGTTGTTCGGACAAATTTTTATTTGCCAAATTTATATTCATATGTGAATATCATAAAAACTACTAGCTCTACGAAGGTAAGTGTCATAAACTACTTTATAGTAAGTTAAATTTCCTTTAATTTGAGTGTTGGCAAACATATATGCATCTTATGGATCTAGAGATATATTTTTTAAAATATTCAACATTTTATACGAACAACTAGAAATTAACATTTTGTGAGTTTAGTTTGTTAAATATCATAAAAACTACTAGTCCTACAAAGATAAACACTATTAACTATTATAGTAAATTTAACTAGCTTAATGCTTGAAGAAGTTTGTCGGGGGGTGCGGTCAGCAAAGAACAACATAAATAAACAAAACCATATTTATTTATTTTATGCCGACGTTTCGACCTGAGTTTCAGGTCTTCATCAGGGCTATAGAACAAAAGAGATAACAACAACATTTAGAGTAACATACAATTGAAGAGGAATAGTATACAAACAAATTTAGAATTATATAAAATATTGAATTAAATTATAAATGATATAAAATGTTGTTCTAGTTTATTTATGTTGTTCTTTGCTGACCGCACCCCCCGACAAACTTCTTCAAGCATTAATCTACGGTAAACTATCTACACCTCAATTTAACTAGCTTAAATTTGAGCGCTGGCAGACATCTGTACGTCGTATGGTTTCTGAAATGAAGTTTTTCATAAATCAAACTTATTTTCCAAACAACAATAAATCAATTTATTTTAGCAAATATCATGAAAACTACTATTCCTACGAAGGTAAAGGTCATAAACCTCTTATTCTAGCTTTAATTTGAGTGCTAATAGACATCTGTACGTCACATAGTTCCTTAGATATAGATTTCTCAAAATAAATTAAGTTACTAATAATCTTTCAGTAGATTCTTAAGAAATTTTGCTTTTTAAAAAGCTATATCTCGAGAACTATTACATAAAGAACTAGGACATAAATAGCTCTTTTAGGGCTAATATTCCAGCAAATTTACTCTTCTTTAAATAATGTGATCTTAGGTTTTTTAGTGTTTTTGGTGGTTTTTAACATATAGAGCTCCGAATGAAAAATAAGTGTTTTTTAAGGTTTTGAGACAGCTGCCATTTTTTATTCTCCCTACCTATACTTGGCAGACTCATCAATTTTGACTATTAATTATACATAGTTTTCATTAAAGTAATAAAAAATTGAGGTGATAACTTTTTTTTTTTCTTACCGGCTCTTGTACTAATATATTATCTCCGGTAAATTCTCATCATTAATAAAAAAAAATATATATTTCACAGTATGAAACAAATTACAACAAATGAGCAATAATTAATATGAAGATAATTTCGTAATGGGGATATTTAACGACCAACAATAAGCAAACTTCATGGCTTTAGAAAGTCCACAGCATGTACGAATAGAGTGAAGAAACAAACCTACCAAGTCATGGCACGTATGGACGGTCCCGGACATGTTAGGCACAAACAAAAGGTTTGCTAGAAACCAATTAAAATACAAGATCAAACTATGGGAGTTATGGAGACATTATTATAATGATATTGTAATAATTTAACCAGCTAAACAATAGAGGAGTTAGCTGCGACTAATTACTTGACGGAAGGCGAGATTTAGATTAGAGATAAAGGTTTTCAATTATAAAATAAATAAATTTGATAATTAAATATTAAAAATATTTATTGTAGAAAGACAGTCTAGGTGGCGATCAATAAAGGTATCAAAATAGTAAAAGAAAACACTAAGGTTAACCAACGATTTGCCCCTCTTTGTCGCAGCGCTGCAAAAGTGAGGGCTAAATGAAAAATCAAGAAACAAAAATTACAGAATTGACAAAATATTAAAATAAAAAACATTTAAAAAATATTTTTATGCTAATAAATTATATAAAAAAGAAATAATAATAATAATATAAGGAAGTATACATGTAGGTAGACGGGAAACAAGTTACTAATAAATATAACCGGGTTTGGTTTATTACTAAATGAGTTAACTTATTAGTATCAACAAACAAGTGACTGTGATAAGTGACTTATCAACAAATAAGTGACTGTGATAAAGAATTTTAATTTTTGTTTTAATGTGAAAATTGACTAATTAGACAAATTGTTGAAATGACCTGGGCAGAATAGCCTGCACGAAGTTGTGTTTTTAAATTATTTAGCTCAAAAATTGTATTAAGATTGTCCCTCAGAAAGGCCTAAACGTTAAACTGGTAAAATAAAGAAAATGTTTTGAGACCAAAATGGATGAAATTTAAATTATTTATTTAAACAACATCAACCTGTCTCAAGAAAGTATTTAGGATTATAAATAAAAATATTTTTATCTTTATAAAGTATATAAAAAAGAAATAATAATAATAATATAAGGAAGTGTACATGAAGGTGGAAATTATTTATTTAAATTAAAAAAATACTTTTATATTCAACAATTGTTTTATAAAATCTATAATGTTTGTATCTTGTTTTTTTGATTTAGCCCAGTAACGTAAGACGAAATATTGGTTAGCAATAAAACCCGGACTATCTTCCAAAAATCTACTTCATAAGGCCAAATATCTTCTTCCAAAATAAAATAAATATAAATATGGGGTTAGTGGACTCTATTTTTTTAATAATATTTACTAACATTACAATTAATTGCACCGAGTAATTTTTTTTAAATGAATATAAATGGGTGTCCATATTTGTTCCAAGTTTGTGGCAACCCAAGCAGCAAGTAACATTACAACTGCGTTCAGGAAAAGGTGTTGTAAGGAACAGAAAATTCGTACAAATAATATACCGTGGAGATTTAATTAAATCATACTATGTTCAATATACATTCTAATAAAAACACATTTTTGAAAACAGATTGGTCTAGAGATAACCTAAACGCTTGAACATTTCTTTCTTTCACACATTCACGCCGATTAAAAGGACAAAAAATAATAAAATTGTTTATTATAGGAATAAAATATTTTAAAATCAAATTTCGTGTTTGATAGTTATGATTTCTGATTAGGTGTGATGGATAAAAATAGATATTGTAAACGAAATTAGAAACCGACTAATTTATAAATAAGTGAAATAAAGTACATAACACGAAAGCCTTTAAAAGCGAATTTTAGATGTACATAAATATATAAGGAGAAACTTATACGTGGCTAATCTTTCTACACTTTCACATGCACCTTTCGTTTCAATCAGGGGAAAAACCAATCACTAGTTCTATAAATAACTACAAGTTGTAGAAAGGCTTTCAAAAGAGGAAACAACTATAAATACTTTCCTAGCAGGTTATATTCAATACTTGAATTGACCAACAATTGCAATCCTTCTCAGAGCTATAATACAGCAATTAAAAAAAATATACATAAATAACAATCGATTAGATATTAATCATCATTAACTCATTTTATGGAAGCCATCGGGAGTTTAAAGAAAGGATAAAAGCAGTTAAAGGTAATCCCATAAAAAATAATTATATTTCATACATAAACTTTTTTAGTATTACAGTTACCAAATATGAGCCTCAAACCAATAACCAAAGAAAAGAAATTTAATTAACCAATTAATACCATAAAAATGATTAATATTGAATGCATACACTTTTTTGGTACGTATTAGGATTACCAAATATGAGCCTTGAAACGAACAATCACAAACAAGAAATTTAATTAACCAATTAATCCCACAAAAATTATTAATATTCAATACATAGATTTTTCAGTTCACACAAGGGTTACCAAATAAAACCCTTGAAACGAACAACCACTAACAAGAAATTTAATTAACCAATTAGTCCCATAAAAATTATTAATATTGAATGCATAGTTTTTTGGTATATATTAGGATTACCAATTATGAGCCTTGAAACAAAAATCCACAAAAAGAAATTTAATTAACCAATTAATCCCATAAAAATTATTAATATTCAATACATAGATTTTTCAGTTCACACTATCAGTCGTATTTGGTAACCACGACCCTTGAAACGAACAACCACAAACAAGTAATTCACTGAACCAATTAATCCAATAAGAAATATTAATATCGAAAACATAGACGTTTTGGATCCATATTAGGATTAACAAAAAGACTCTTAAAACGATAACAAACAAACAATAAATTTCTATAACAAAGGGGCCAATGAGAAGTATTGATATTGAATACATAAACTAAATTCTAACTATGACCCTTAAAATAAAAATGTAATTAACCAATTAATCACATAAAAATTATTAATGCTGAATACATACAATTTTTCGGTACATATTAGGGTTACCAAATACGCCCTTAAAACAATAACCACAAACATGAAATTTTGTTATAGATTTTTATTTTAAATTTCAAAATTTCTTTCTATAAAAACTGATGCCATCTAAAATAATGATATTCAATAAATAAATTTTTGAGTTCACCAGTTTTGAGGTACCAGATAAAACACTTAAGACGAATAACCACAAACAATAAATTATATTAACCAATTGATCCCATAAGACATATTTATATGGAATATATAAACATTTTGCGTTCATATTATTATTACCAAAAAGGGCCTTAAAACGAAATATTTATATTGAGTATATAAAGTTATTTTGTACATATTAGGTATGTCAAATAAGACCCTTAAAAACTATATCCTAATATAATAAAATTCTATATGAAATGTATCCTTCTATAAACATTAATATAAAATTAACAAACTTTTTATGCACTAAGGGTACAAATAATAAAATTTTATAAGAAATACATCTTTTTAAAAAATAATATATAATTCATGAACTATTTAGGTATAATAAAGTGAGCCAGAAAAGAGAGAGTAACTAGCATATCTGTATGGATAAAGTGTAACATAATGGCTAAGTCAACAATGGAAATTTTAAGACAAACTTTTCCTTCAAAATATATTAACATAGAATTTATGAACTGCTGATTGGTTAAATTAGGGTGGCCAAATAAGACAATTAATTTGAAATTGCTGAAATGAGCGAATTCTGTGGGCAAACATACACCATAAGAAACATTAAGATTACATTTATAAACTATTTTCTAATAAAATAAGGGATGCCAAATTCTTAAAACCAATATCGAATAAAATAAAATATATCTAAACATAAATAATAAAATCTATAAACCTTATAGATTGGGTTTCATAATTTTACATACCACAGATTTTGTTTTTTAATCCGTAACTTTACTTCTATTTTATCATTTTCATTTCGTATCTACTGTTTTGTCTTAACCGTCTTTCTAGATAGTTACGTTTCTAGTGAATCCTTTGTCCTTCCGTCGCTCACTCTAGTGTGGCTTTCGACAAATCAATCAGTTTAAGCCAACATTCCTCGCTTGACTTCTGAAGTCTCTTAAATTATTCATTTCCCAATTCTCCATATTTCTTCTTCTACCTTTTTCCTCTTTTATATAT
>NW_027110126.1:454546-475922 GCF_000696795.3 Halyomorpha halys | reverse complement strand
TAAAGTTAATACTCACATTGTAATCATTGTAAGTCAGTCACTCACTATATTATATTTTCTGTCATATAGTTCAATTTGTAGGTTCCGATTTGTTTTCTAAGTTTTTTAGGCACTACTTACATATCTTATATTATACATCTTCGTACCTACATCATATTATATTTCATCTTTCACTCATATCCATCTTCTACCGCCTAATTCCATGATCATCAATCAATTATTTAATATTCAATTCAATATTTTGTGAAATTCTAAATTTGTTTGTATACTATTTCTTTTCAATTTTATGTTTTTCTAAATGAAGGTTGTTATCCCTTTTGTTCTATAGCCCTGATGAAGACCTGAAACTCAGGTCGAAACGTCAGCATAAATAAATATTTATTTTGTTTATTTATGTTTTTCTTGTGCGGTCAACAAAGAAAACATAACGGTCAACTATCTACACCTCATTATAAACCTTATATATAATTTATATGATATAAATATAATATAATAACTTTTAATATATCTATAAAATATAATAACTTATCTAGACCTAAACAATAGAAAAATATATGATCTAAGAATATTTACAAATACACCGAAAAAAAACCTTTTTGTTAAACGGAAGTATAAAAAATGGCTAATAAGAGTTTATGAAAAACATTGAAATTAATACAAACTAGTGCACTAGCAATCAATTTAACATTTTAACAACAGTTATCATCTAATTTTAGAAATTTTAAATAAAAGTTATTGATACTAAATAGTTCAACTGTATGAAGCACAATAGGGAAGGTACAAGGTCCTGAAACATATATTATAGTTTATTAGCCTAAAAAGAGATTTCCAGGCCGATTTAGGTAAAAAATATATTATACTGAAAATAACTGAAATCATAATTTTACAAAATATGATAAGTAAACATGTTTCTTTATTTACGTATTTTTTTTTCTTCATATAGTCTTTTCTCCCAATGGATGAAAACTTTTCTTCGTAGTATTTTTGTGCTCACCTTCCAAGATGGAAAGCAAAGTGAAATAAGTATACAAGAGTACATAGAAATCCTTAAGAAATAATTATTAAATGAAGTGGAGAAAATGACAAAACATGGGGAAAAAAGAATAAGTAAAAGAGTATTTTTAAGAAAAATAGAAACTCATTAAAAAAAACAACAAATCGCTCTTAGTACAGGTGCCGAGAAGAAAAAAAGGCCGTTATCTCAGCCCAATTTTTGATTACTTTAATGAAAACTAGGTATAATTACTAGTCAAAATTCATGAGTCTCTTTATGTTTGGGATGATTTGGCTCATAGCAAAATATGTTCTCAGCTTCTGCTTCGGAAAATCCAGACAACGGGATCCAGAGTGCTCATGGAGATTATAGTACAAGAGCTCAAGAGGAGAAAAAAGGCAGTTATCTCACCCCAATTTTTTATTACATTAATGAAAACTATGTATGATTACTAGCCAAAATTGATGAGTCCGCCAAGTATAGGTAGAGGGAATAAAAAATGGCGGCTGTTCCAAAGCGATAAAAAAATATATTTTCATTCGGAGCTCTATATCTTGAAAACTACCAACAAGACTAGAAAATCTAAGAGAACATTATTTAAAAAAGAGTAAATTTGCTGAAATATTAGCCCTAAAAGAGCTATTTACGTCTAATAGTTCTCGAGATATAGCTTTTTTAAAAAGCAAAATTTCTTAAAAATCTATTGAAAGACTAGTAGTTAGTTAATTTATTTTGAGAAATCTTCACATATGAATATAATTTTGGCAAACCAAAATTTGTCTGAACAACTATAAATCAATTTATTTTAGCAAATTTCATATAAACTATTACTCCTACGAAGATAAACATCATAAAATACTTTATAGGTCATTAAACTAGCTTTAATTTGAGTGCTAATAGACATCTCAACGTCAAATGTTTTTTGAGATATAGATTATTCAAAATAAATTCACTAACTACTGATCTTTCAGTACATCCCATACAACATTTTTATGAAATGTTGCTTTTTAAAAAGCTACATCTCGAAAACTATTTAACGTAAATAACTCTATTAGGGCTTATATTTTAGCAAATTTGCTCTACTTTAAATACGTTCTCTTGTGTTATTCGTTATCTCAGGAACTATGTGACGTACACATGTCTATTAGCACTCAAATTAAAGCTAGTTTAATGAGCTACAAAGTAGTTTAAATTTTAGGATATATCATGAAAACTTCTATTCCTACGAAGGTAAAAGTCATAAATTACTCTATAGTACTAAATTAGCTTTAATTTGATTGCTAATAGACATCTGTACGTCACATAGTTCCTGAGTTATAGATATCTCAAAATAAATTAACTAACTACTGATATTTCAATACGTTTTTATGAAATGTTGCTTTTTATAAAGCTATATCTGAAAAAAGATTGGGCATAAATAGCGCCATTTTTTATTCTCCGTACCTATACTTGGCAGACTCATTTTGACTATTAATTATACATAGTTTTCATTAAAGTAATCAAAAATTGGGGTGAGATAACTGCCTTTTTTTTCCTTCTCTAGTCTTAGTAGGGTACCATTATGTTTAAATGTTGATATGTTGTTCTTATTCTTGGTGATCCAGTTATGAACATATTTTTATCATCACACTATTAATAACAATATATAATTATCAACTATGTTTATTTTTTACTTTATGTTTTGAGTATTTATAAATATTAAGTTTGAAACTTGAGCACTTATTCTGGTTAAAACTGTATTGAACTGATACGTTTTTATGCAGGATTTCTGTAACTTTATTTTTTTCGTCATCTGAAAAATCCAGTACATGAACTTGAATTCTTTATATTTATCTGTAAAGTATTTCTCCTGTCTTTGATCTAATTTTAAGTAGATATATCACCGTAAAACTATTGATGGAATAGCGAATAGGAATAATAATAAAACATAACAGGAGACCGATAATTAACATTAAAGGAGTACCTATATAACAAATAAATCAGTAGAATTTAATCGAAAATTAGAAATTGCAAAAAAATAACATTGTCAATGTAATCAATTAAATTAATCGATGAATTATTAATAAATAAATAGAATATTTTATAGCTAATTTAAAAACTGTCCAACAAAAATTATATTAATATAAAATCATTAAAAATAATGAAACTACATGAGAGACTTTCACGAATTATAAATGTAATGTCTTAGGTTGCAGCATTCGTTGAGGATTTTATTATTTTAGGATTTGGAAATTAATAAATAAATTAATAATTAATAAAAGTTAATTGAGAAAAATCTCTCTTAATTAAACGAAATACCTCTTTTATTTAAGAAATGTGGAGTTTATTTGACAAAAAAAATTAATATCTAAAACATAATCAGTTTATTTTAAAATTAACTTTGTTTAACAAATCGACATTATCAATATGAATTAAACTTGCCAATATTAGATTAATTTACTAATTAAAGTTTTCCAGAAGTGGATACATTGACTTTTAATTGAAAACTCCTGGGATATTTCATTGGTAATTTTTTTACTTTGACTCCTCCAAAAAAGACCCGGAAAAATTACTTCTGGTTCAGACTGTACCAACTTTTTAAAAACGAATTACCATTCAAGAGAGGAATAGACGTAATAGTGTAATACTAAATGAACAAGAAAAAGTTCTTATTTGAAATAATTTAAAGGAGACTAGAGGAATCAATATAATTAAGTATAGCCAATAAATTCAGGATAATTTTCGAATTTATAACCAAAGGGTATCTTAATGGTTAAATGTCAAACCTCAGAATTATACATATGGAAAAATTAAGATCTTAATAAATATAGAAATATAGGAGAATTAGATGTATTTTTAAAATAGAAATTACATCTAATTTATCAATTAAGAAATTTTATAACCCCACCTAATGTGTAAGTTCTTTTTTAAAAAGTAAATATAAAATAAATTTATAGAGTAGAAACTCACCGGAAGGTAACAGAGTCCAATGATCTTATAAATATTTATCTGGTATTTTGATTTTGTGGTATGTATTCTATATTAAAAATAATATAATAATATTAAATATCTAATACCTAAAGATTGTCAGATAGAAGAATTTCATAGTCGAATAAAGTACAACAATCCGTGAGTAATACATATCGTAAACAAAAAAGATGTGTTAAGCAAGTATAGATATTTATAAGTTAGAAGAAATAAACGTGGTAGGAACTACTGCTGAAAAATATCTTGTATTAGAACCTTAACTTTAAATAAACTGGGAAAGAAGTAAGCATGAAGGGAAAGTCATTTTCCCTTTTGAAACGCAGTCTGCTCAAGAAGCAATTGTTTACGCCATTTTTGGAGCAATGAAACATATTACCAAAATTTCACAAAAAATAAAAATAAAAATAAGACAATTTGAGTGATTAAGTAAACATGTGATAAACAAAAAAAAAAAATAGCTAAACAAAACCTAAGTGGAGAACCTGGGAACATTACTATCTGGGATTTTATTATAATTGAAATTCTCTTCGTAATACCGTAAACACCTAATTGAGTATGTGACGTAACTAATTAAAATCCAAAATGACCAATAAAAATGCACAAAAATAAAAAAATAGCTACTACCTTAAATCCACAATCGTAATTCAAACATGATCTAATTAATAATTACAGACGCCACTTCGGTATTGGATCGCCGATATATAATGTTAACCTCCATTATCTCAAACCTTTTTTTTTCAATACCGTATTCAGTTAACACGTCATTGGTCGCTGCGTGAGAATTTTTCTCAAGTTAATTGCTTTTCGGGTATGGAAGCTGCTCGAGGGAGGTTCCAATCTTGGTAGAAGGGGAGAGAAATACTATATTTATCTATGCTGCCCAAATACATCAGGTTGCTATCTCACACAGCATACTTATCAATCCGTTATCGGACATATATAAATTACACATACATGGTATAATCAGAAAAAAAGAGATACAATAATAAGATATAACAAACAATTTTTTTCACCCCTACAGTTTCCTTTTACAATTTATTTCGGTCTGTACAACAAATACAAATGTTTCAATTCATTCCTATTTTTCTTTCTCATTTCTGCTCCTCCAATTTCACCATTTCACAATTTTTTAATTCACCCGATCAACAAATTCCCTCTCCGGAATTCACCCTCCCAGATCCTCTTCAGTGACCCGCTAAGAAACTAAAAATCATTTATACACTGGATAAAATTTATCCAGTATATATATAACTCGTACTTCACAGTCTCTTCCTTCTATACTTCGCCCCCTACACCACTCTAACAGCTCTGAGTAAGCGTCCAGCCCTCATTCCCTGAAAATATACCCTTCTCCTAAGACATTATCTCATGCGCGACTGCGGCTGCTATAAAATTATTTAAGTTGTGAGAATTTTTCTCACGTGCGACAGTGTGATTAAATACACATTTTAAATCCATAAAATTATTTTTTCCTCGATGGAAAACGTAAGCAGAACAAGGGAAACGTAGGTTTGAAGAAGCAGGAACTTCATTAGGTGCCCATTATTTACAATGAATTATATTTTGGTAGTATAAGTGTATGTTAGGGTGGTCTTTATAATAAAAATTTGTATTTTCATGTTTTCACTTCATCGCTGCGATGACTATTATTTTTAGTAAATTTCTGGTTTATATTCAGGCATTCTAAACAAAAAAGAATTGCCGCCAGTTGTGCACAAGACATTTCTTCACACTGAGCATTTTTTTGAAGATTAGTGTCATGTTCTTATAATAATGATATATCTGTATTTTGATTCTTTTTATAACTTTGTCTGGCTAAATTATGTTTATTAGGATTTTATAATTATGTTAGTTTTTTGAATTCTTAAAAATTTGTTTGCTCTTGCATCAAAATAATTTTGAAAACCTAATCTAAATCAAAATTTTATATTTTAAAAAATACGTTCAACAGCTCTAAATAAAAAATATGAGAAAAAGTCACGCGTGGCCATCTGTGTTAAAATCGATCTAGCAACTGATGAAGGGTTATGTTCGACCTTTGTAGAGAGGTTGTAACCTGGTCAGGTTGTAGGCCCCTCCTTCAGTCCAAGCACCACACTTTTTTAATCCGACCTCTTAAGTAAATTGGGGGATTCCTCTACATCACATTCTACAAGAGTTTCCTCCTGAATCAGTCTCTACAACGAATCCTTTGTCAGTTAGTTTAACTACGACTTGTTGCAAGCGTTATAGCAACTTGGATAAGATTACACTTCTGCATGAAGTTTGAAGGATAAAGAATATAGAGGAGAAACGAGATCAGTATCAGTATCAGTATCTTTGCCTCCTCCATAGTTTATCTTCGTTTGAGAAATAGTCTACTAGATAAAGAACTAAAATAGGGGGGAGGGGAGATGTTCAACAAGAGGTAAAGTAAATTTGATTTTTGAATAAATTGTTATGTAAATAGATGACAATCTCGTAAAAAATTAAAGTTTTGAGCCCACGTTTTTCTTTGCCATCTTGAAAAAACAAAGGAAAGAATTTTATTTCCCTCGATGAATAGATACAAGTATATTTCAGGGTAAATAATGCTACAACCAATTTTAAACAACGTGAAATTTCATTGTGTTTCAAGTGTAATATGAAATATGGGCTGCCAATGTATGTAAAAAAAAATTTTCTATCCCTCAGGGTCCTTTCCTAAGCCCCAATTTATTATCACCTGCCATAAATGATCTAGGGTTCAATTTACCAAGAGGCGTCAAATCTTTACTGTATGCTGATGGCTTAGCGATTGTTTGCAGGTTGGAGAACGTTAATACTATTAAATATAAATTACAAGAAACCATCGATAGAATTAATTACTGGTCTGTATCAATAGACATACAAATTTCCACAGAGAAAACTGCATGTCTCCACTTCGTATTCCAAAAGAAATACGCCTTTCTCTCCCATAATACATCTAAGAAAGTTACCAATCCCTCACAAAAATCATCATAGATTTCTAGGCCTTATATTTGATCATAAATTAAGTTGGGAACCGCACATTACACCATTAAGGTCAGCCGCAACGAAAATATTAAATAGGGTCTTTTATCTATGGCTCTGCCTGTCGCTGAACTCTTGCCAAGCTCGATTCAGTACATCATACGGGTATCCGGCTAGCTACCGGTGCATTCAGGACCAGTCCCATTCTCAGCATTTGCTCTGAAGCAGGCCTACCTCCGCTGTCATTTGGGAAACGAAAACTATACTATTAATTATGCTTCCAAATTATTTCAACAAACAAATAATTCAACCTACAAATATATAATTCACCATAGCTTTTCGGGAGAAACGAAACCCAACACTCCCTCTGGCAGAAAAAATCACTCAGGCTATCTCTACACTTAGCCTAGGTTACTCTACACTAGGTTGTCGTGTCTTCAGGAAAATATTTCGGAACATTTTTTAATGTACACTGTATGGTTCCAAATCAGAAAGCTCAACCGCCTCATTGTTTGTACCTTGCGATTCAACCCACAAATTTAAATTACATAAGTTATGCACAATATGCACCGCCGAACTCCACGCGATAGCATCAGCCCTCCATTTTTTCTTTTCAATAACCCAAAAGACAACTGTAATAACCTCAGATTCGATCAGCTTTCTAAAAAGTTTGAGAAACGTGTACCCCGAACATCCGCTCATCATAGGAATACAATATTTTTTCCTAAAACTATCACAACAAGGTTTCAGTCCATAATGTTTTTATGGGCTCCACACCACATTAGCTTTGTTGGTAACGAGCTCGCAGTCAATGCTGCCAGAGAGGCACTCACGCTCCCTAGCCGAGGCACAGCCATTCTTACCCCAACAGAATTCAATAGACTCCTTAAATTACAAATATTGGAAATATGGCAGGCCCAGTGGGATGAAAGTTCTCCGAGTAAATTAAAAGGAATCAAAAGGGTAGCAAAACCATGTGGTCGACATTCTACCGCAACAACCAAAGGGAGGAAGTTACTCGAACCCGCTTGAGAATAGGTCATTCTCTCCTCACGTACTCTCACCTAATCAGAAAACAGCCACTTCCAATGTGCAAATATTGTCAGTCCATTCTCATGATTAGACATATTTTTGAAGAATATACTCACTATTTGCCAACAATAAACAGGATAGGACTGACCCCAAATTTATCAGAAGCTCTCACGGAAGAGGAAGCCAAAGGCACATTAGTCTTTAAATTTTTTAAAGCACATCGCCTTCATTCTAAACCTAAAGAGGAGTTATTTTCTTCGATTTTAATTTTTTTTTTTATTTATTATTAATTTTTACATTTCTATGAATCACGGGCATGAGTGCGCGCGTGCATGTGCTTGTTGCTTCATCATAATAGCATGCCATAGGTGTTGATGACCAGACAAGGTTTTACGCCTTTTAACAACAACAAACAATATATTTTTTATTCCTTTATAAGTCCGACGTTTCCGCCATCCTCAAGGACAATCTTAATACAATTTTAGAATCAAATAATTTGACAAACAACTTTATGCAGGTTATTCATTTATATCAATTCACAAATTACACTAATTATTCAATTGTTCACATTAAATTAAAAATTAAAATTATTTACCACAGTCAACCTTCTTCGTTAAAATGTCTCACTGCCCGCTGGAGGTCGAGTCAAATGTCAGCGTAATGATGATCTTCCCGTCGTTCATGTAAATGCAAAGGAGGACTTAGACGCATTCGATTCATGTAAAATTAACTGATTCCTTCCTATATTATTAGACTATGCATTATAATATTTTACTATATATTTTGAACAAATGTTTTTACTTAGATTCACTTTGTTTTGATTGTTTAAATAATGACAAGAAATTTATTTATTTTTCACAAAGAGTTTTATATTTTATTTTTCAATTCTTTAGAATGTTTTCAAATAATGTTCAAACTTAATTTGTACTTCAGTTAAATAATAGTTCCTACTTTACTTCATTTTTCCTTTTTTGCATTTATTTGAGTGTTATTTCTATATTTTTCTCATTGATCATTATTTTTTTATTGTTTCTTCACTTGAAGATTATTATTTTTATTGTTCACATAACTGTTGCATTTTTAATTGATTACCAATCTCTCATTTAATCTAAGTTTCAGACTTTTTTGTTATTTTTTTAATTAATCAGTGATTTTTTTTTTGTATTATGGAGTATTAATTTGTTCAATTCTATTCTACTTGTAGGATTATATTATTATTATTTATATAGTACCCACTGCTGCGAACACCCCTATTGCATAAACAGCCAGACTAGGGTGATAAATAAATAATAATATAAGCCTACAAGTAGAATAGTATTACGCCGTAATACGCCGGGCTGAAGTGGCTCTATCCATCCTTCTGTTGCCAGTATTTCCTTTTTTTTTATTTATTAATTTATTTTTTTTTTTTATTTCAAGCAATTAGTACTCAACGCCCCTCCTATATCATAGAAAACCTGCAATTCAAATACTCTGTCCAATGCCGTACTATCAGGTCCCGTTTATCTTACATCTACGCTCTACCTCACCAAACTGCTGCGTTTGATAACTTGTTTCTTAGCCGAGCTGCATATCTCTGGAACTCCATTCCCTCTACATACGTCATGTACCAACCCTTTCCCCTTTCATCGTTTAAATTATGTTATTTTATTTCAGTATGAATGTAATCAGTTATCAATATTACTTACTGCCCAACAATATTTTGGCAGAATGCAATATACATCAATAAATAAAAAAACTAATTATAAAAAAAAAAATTAATTTAATGTGAACAATTGACTAATTAGTGTAATTTATAGGCTGAAATAAATGACCTGGGGAGAATAGCCTTCATAAACTTGTTTGTTAAATGATTTGGTTCTAAAATTGTATCAAGATCGTCCTTGATGATGGCCGAATTGGCCGAAACGTCGGACTTATAAAGAATTAAAAATGTTTTGAGCCTAAAATGGATATAAATTTATTTATTTAAACGATATTAACCAGTTTCAAAAAAGTTTCAAGATTATAAATATATGGTAAAACAACAGAACAACATTTGTTATTGAGAATAAATTTTCAACGCAATCCAAACAAAATATTTTTAATTACTCCCAAATAGGCATATAACAATTCTAGTATTTAAATGGCAATGAATATTCACATTAAGAAATAAAACATATTTTAAATTTTATTAATAAATAAATTACATTCAATGTTCTATTCTTCAGACTGAAATTCCATACTAAATTGTTAATTCTTTAAGACTAATATCCCTAAAATTTTAATGAACACTGAACCGACGGGTAAACCGAAACGTAGATGGGAGGATTGCGTTAAAACTGATTTAGTGGAATTGGGTTTGAAATAGCGTCACTGGAATGATGTCTATAGAGAGCGAATGGTGGTATCGGCGTCGAACCTTCGGGTTCGTCAGCCCTTCATTATTATTATTATTATTATTAATTGGACTGATGTTATACAGGAGATCCTGACCATGTACTAGAGTAAATATGAAAAAATAGTCAGAAAAAACAAGTAAGAGTACAGAATAGGCTCAATATTCCAAAAAAAAAAATTAAATTTAAAAAAAATTGTAAATTTCTTAATATAATAGTAATAACGTACTTTAATGTAAACTCAACTTTGCTTCCATATAGAAGGCAGTTTAGCATAGAGTATATACAATTTCTAAATAAACTCATCTTCCAAGCGAAAAAAAATCAAAATAAAATAATACAATATTTTACAGACTTTTTGAATACACAAACTAAACCATACCACCAAATATTTGTACAGATTTAATTTGAAATAATATTATTAAATATAGATGGTTAAGCGTATGTGAATTAGAAGAGGGTCGGGGTTGCGGTCAGAGAATACAATTAAGAAATAGTTTCAACGATTTATAAATAATACCGTTTGATTAATTTATTATGAAATAGTTCAAGCTATTTGTTAATTGATTTTCATGACCTCAACCCGGACCAAAATTCCTTCCAAAATGATTTTGGTAGAATGTTAGACCAATCGTTTACAAACAGTAATTTTTTTTTCGATACGTACTCATTTGATAATAATAATGAAGACTTAATGATTCAATGCCGATACCACCAATCGCTTTCTACATACATCATTCCAATAATGCCACTCCAACAAAATTTCATTAAATCAGTTTTAACGCAATCCTCCCAACTACGTCCGAGGGGACGTTTACCCTTCAGTTCAGTGTTTATTAACATTTAAGGAATCAGCTCGTTACTAAGTCCTACAACCTTACACACCGCTATAACTTGAATTATATTAACTAAGTGTAGTTCTCTTAATTCAGTGTTGTATAGTCATCTAAATTCTCTCGTTAATTCATCCTTTTTTAGCCCGAATACTGTAAGTAATACTTTATGTTCGAAATCGTTAAGGGGTTGTTCATCATTTAGTGAAAGAAGCCATGTCTCTCATCCATAAAGAACAATGGAAAGGATAATAGTTTTGTAAATTCTAATTTTTAAGTTTTTCTATAGAAGGCGCAAGCTAAGCAGTTTCGAAATTGAAAAACAACAAGCATTTCCAATCATCAATCTAGCGTTTATTACCTCATCAATTTGGTAGCATATAAATACATAGTCTCAATACCTACCTATTTTTTAAATAAAATTTTACAATGCTTGGGAGTCGGTTCTTGGCATTATAAAGATTAGATGGAGTATATCTTAACATTTTGAAGGCAACCACCTGTTTAGAAATAATGTATCAATGATTTATATAAGAATAGGGGATCCATCGTCAACGAAAAAAATCTAGATTTGTTGTACTCTCTTTGACATAAAATCGTAAAATCATTAACGTTTGGTTAGCATTTATTTATGAACTTAAAAAAAATTAAGAATTATAGTGTTTAAAAAAAAAATGTTAGCAAGGACTAATGAAAATTGATAACTACCAATTATAACACGAGCAAAGAAAATATTCAAAAACAAGCGGGATTATTGTTTTCAAAGGAAAAACATGTTATCAATAATATATATGCTATGTTATAAATATATTAAATTTAAAACACCATGACCTCTTGCCCTACAATATCCTTTAATAATAACCCACTTATTCCTGTCGAACAGATCCGTTACTTAGGACTACATCTCGACAAACGACTGGAATGGAACATCCTCATACAAGACTAAAAAGACAAGAAACTGCTCGTAGATTCCGACTAAGGGAAAATTTACTAGACAGACGGTCTAAATTGCCAATCCATTACAAAAGACTGATCTACATGACTATTATAAGGCCTATAAGGTCCACTAAGCCATCAAATTCTTTCAGAATCCAATCCTTACAGTCCCAAATCCTTCGTAAAATCCTTAATACTCCTTACTTTGTCACAAATCAAGTCAACCATCAGGACCTCAATGTTCCATATGTTGTCGATTTGGCAAGAACCAGATACCGTTCCTTCCATAATAAACTTCTCAACCACCCAAATCCACTTGTTTCTAACCTAGCTTCTCCTTCATTACCTAATAATCCTCCTAGACGTCTGAAAAGAAGATGGCCTCGAGATCTTCTCCTCTAGAAATGTTATTGGAGTTCTATCAGTGGGTAGATTCTCCACATTTTTTTATCATGTCACTATGTCACCTACAGCAAATTTACTTGTTCTATATATGTGTATACAGTTGTAAATAACAATAAATAGATTATTAAAAAAAAAAAATTAAAACAAAAAAAATCTATCTAAAACAACTGTAGCTAGGATTGAATATAAAAATATCTTAAAAAATATAACCACCATCGGTGAAACTGTAAAAAAAAAATTATCTCTCTACTGAGAAAGGATACGGTATCTCGAAAGAAACAATTAGAAAACACTGATAAGTCCTTATCAATACAGAACAGCAATACTACAATCACTTCTTATCAATCCATAACCTCAGCTTGCATCAATACTCAGCTTACCAACTGAATGATGCAATCCCAACTGTACTAATGGTGCAATATCAGCTGCCTCTATTAAAAAGAAAAAATAATCTCCAACTCAAAACTATAGGAGTTAATAACAAAATAAAACTATCTTCCTGGAATCTGGGAGATAGAAAACAGGAATCTAAAGTTTAAATTGTTTAAAACTACGATATAGACACATTATAACCCATTAAATAATACATAATATATATAATACTAATTTTTGGTAGTAACAAAATAATTTTAAAAAGTTTTAAGATGGGCGGTACACTTTTAGAAAAGATACCAGCTTGATATCTTGAGAAAAACAAAATGTTTTCCTTCCAAAAAACTATATTGATAAAACAATACGATAAGTATACAGCGCAAATTTATTACCTCGCATAACATAATTTCTATAACCAATAAAAAAAAAATACTTTGAGTTCATCCCATAACTATAATTTCATTGTAGGATATTTTACCATCATGTATCTTAAACAATTAGAAATATAAAATTCAAATTAAAGTTATCGCAAGCATATTGTGCTTTTCTTTGATAGATTTATTTATTGATAGATATTATAATCTGCCACACAGTTGTGGGCAATAGGTAGTAGTGATGAATGATCTCATACATATTAAAATAAAAAAAATAAGAAAAAAAAATAAATAAAAAAAAAAAGAAGAAAAAAAATAATAATAAAAAAAAACTATCTCAAAATATATACAAACAAAAGAATAGACAATATGAACATAATCAAACTATCTGTATGAAAAATAAATAAATAAAATAATATATACAATATGTACTTTTCTGCCACATCAAATTTACCCAGTAGAAGAAGGGTACCATATTTCCAGGACTGCCTTTGTGGAAAAATTCCGTTAGCAGGGAGACAGAGGGGGGTCTGAATAAAAAAACAAAAATGTCATCCAATGAAAAGGGGTAAGAGAACTATTTCATAACCTTAATGTTATAAAACAGAAGTACAAGGTGAAATCGCAATAATAGGGACTAAAACCAAAAATGTAATTTTTTTTAATATAACTTAAGTATAACCGTAGAAAATGTTAATAGCCATCTTAGAGGAAGCGAACTTGAATACCAGAGTCGGGGTTGATCTAACAGACCATGAACTAAAAAAGAAAGACGTTTCATAAATGGAAATTAACATTAAGTTTAAAACGCAACAATCGAGTAATTTCTGAAGAGATGATCCTACCGCAGAGGAACGCTTATTTCATAGAAACATTTTTCGGTGATTCGTGAATACGCCGACCAAGGGAAAAATTATTGTATATAATTTTAGCAATTGTTAATATCATTGTTTATAGCTATTACTTCTAATAATTTCAAAGGTAATAATTATATACCAATACATTAGTTGTTTTGTTGGAGGACAGAATAAGAAAAAAGTATTATTTATAGGATAAAAGTAGTTTAAATATACAAGAATAATAGAAAGCATAAAAAACAGGTAGTGAAGAATACCCCTCCATTTTTAATGCAAAGGCACGTCATATTCGTTTGGCAGATTTTTTCTTCCTTCAAGTAAACATTCATAACACCACTTACATTATCAAAACTCATCGCTAATGAAACCTATCAAAAGCACAATTTCTGTTCTTCCATTCCATACTAATAAATTTTTGATTTTAGGCACTCATCAGAAACGAAATGAATAATCAAATAAAGAAAAACCCCTCAAAGGTTTTATTTTATACCTTCAGTCAAAATTTGGACGGTTTAGGAGGAAAAGCCGAAAACCAGAACCAGCACAACCAAAATCCAGATTTGCCATTTTCAAATTAAATTTCTTGAATGGAAATAACTTGCCAATCTATCAACAGTTTATAATATTCAAGTATTAACTGAATATTACCAGGTTTAAGAGATAAGTAAGTATATGATACAATAAGGAAATATAATGGTGTGAAAGATGTAATCAGGCACATCAAGAAGATGAAATGGCAATGAACTGGGCATCTAATGAAGAAGAACGACAAAAACTGCGCCAAGAAACTAACTGAGTGGATCCCCTTGGATATGTAAAGGGACCAGGGCAGGCAAAGAAGAAGATGGGCAGACGAGATAAAGAAGGTAGATGGAACACGGTGGAGACGACCATGTACAGAAAATACTACAAGATGAAGAGCTCTCAGTGAACCAAAGTACGGATAGTCCCCGTTAAAAACTTTACTATTGCTTAAAAAAGAAGTACCAGATACATGTATAATAAAGAAAATATTATGAACAGTACCATTCGCTAAAAAAAAATAATGTTTGTTTATAAAATCAAAAATTCGAAAATAATTTACTTCTTGTAATAATAAATGGAATCATTAATCTATATCTTAAGTAATTCATTTCAACTTTTTGTAGGTTTGTGTTTTTTACTTTTAAAAAATAATTAAAAATTTATATACAATGACAAATTTGTTTTTTATTACTTTCGATAATTTCACTGAAAAATAGACGATTTTTAAACAACTTACATTGTCTTTATACAGACTATAACATTTCTACAGTGTCGAAAAATGTTTTTGACATTTCTGGTATTTGAGAATACCAGTACAACAAATTATGACAGGAATATGATATTTATAGATAGACTTTACTAATGAACCATTAATTTGATAGATATGGAATCACACCCTGGTCTCTTAAAACGAATGGGTGTTTATGGCAGGGTTATTTCTGTAGTCGGGTTTTTTATTTAATTTAAATTAAATTCTTTTTTATAAAAATGTTTCAGTCTACTATCTGCATTTTTAGCAATAAATTATTTTTTATACTTTCTGAATTAGTGAAAATTTCATAATAACTGAAACCTAGTCATAAAAACTCCAAATATTAAATAGGTTAAATCTTAAATTTAACTGGCAACCAAAAAATATTTTAAATTATTAAAAAATAAAGTATGCAGTTTCACTGAATTAACTTAAACCATAATTAAAGATGATACTCCCTTCTTAAAAATATATATTTCAAGAATATTTCTAAATTAGCTAAAGAAGTTATTTTATGTAGCAAATGATTAAATTTGATTGACTGTCCTTACTGATAAACATTTTCATCAACTAGGGGAAACCGCCATAAACGTACGGAAACAAATTGAAAACAAATTTTTAAACCTTAAAATATTTGCAACATAAACTTTGAATGGACAAATACCTGGAAAATAAAGTAAACGGTTTTATGTTCCAGAGAGACGAACGAGATGGAAATCGGACTTGTGGAAGCTATTACCTTCGAATTACACTATTTTTATTATAAAAAAAGAGAAAGAAAATGTAAACATCAGAAAAGTCAAAGATAGACGATAACAATTTTTTAAAAGAATATTACTAAAAACTCATAAATTCAACATCCATTCTAGGATTATTGTTAGACACTAGATAATTAATTACTCTTGTTAAATTAATTTAAATTCTACGACAAATCAAAAATAAATCACTAAAACTAAATTACAAAATATATGTATTAATTTATTTTTTCTTTTTATTTATTTACTACACCTTTTAAATACAAAATTGACAATCAGCAGATTGCCTGAGTGCTATGTATTAATAATAACAAAACATATCCAAAAAGATTCAACCTTCTTTATTAAAAAATATTAGAAGTTTTTTAATATCACAGCCTCGCATTAATTTATAAAATTCTTGCAGACTATTAGGGGAATTCATGATCTTTAGTTTAACATGTTAAATGGAGAAATAATTTCTTCTTTTAACATGTTAAAAAGATATAACATGGTTGTTACTAGGCCTGTTAAATGAAGAATGACGTCACGCAACAGACCAGCTGAGCTCGTCACCATTTTTGTTGTGTTAGTATTGTTTTGGATGTTTTTATAACTAACAAAGCAATGAATGACAATAATAATAATGTAATGACAGTTGATAATTAACTCATCTCGATTCTCTTTCTCCCCAGTTAAAAAATCAACAAGGCATTCAGTGGCCAAACTTACACATAACTTCTAGTTTTCACTCAATTTAGGCATGCTGTAATAAATTACTTTAATCAAAATTTAGAAGTAAGCTATAACAAGAAGTTTTGGAAGGAAAGGTTATAAAACGAGTTGCTCAGAAAATCCGCTAGGAGCTCTTATGCATTTAATATGACTTTAAATAGGGCTGCTCACAATCCTATATTTATAACATTAAACACATTATGAATCACCCCTATTATCCCCAAGTCAATTTAAACCAGTATAACATTTAATAATAAATTACATTCTTCACAAGTTTTGTTTTTTACGTCACTAACTTATTAAAACATCAAGTGATAGTGAAATACAAAAATTGAGAATGGAGTTTATGATTCAATGTTATAATGCCAAATACAGGTTTATTTTGACCTTTAGTACAATGTGTATTCTGATCATTGCTGCCTAGTCCTTTTCAATTGTATAAATAAAGAAACCAATGTTTACCCCTCGCAACAAAATCAATTCTGATGAAACGGTGCTATTCTTAATGGTTAAATAGTTAAATTTTAAGATAATTCAGTAACAATAAAATTGTTTAGGTGGTAAAGTTCCAACGATTTTAAGATTTTCAGTAGAAAGTATTATTATTATTATTATTATTATTGAAGTGCGTTATTGTTCCTAATGTTGGATTCTGCAGATTTTGAAAGTTTTATAAATGACGATCAGCACTGGGACCATAACATTCGATCTCATATCGATATATCGATTCAAATAATGCTTTGTACACCATTATTAAAGCTTTTTGGTTAAGTATGAATTGAGGTAATAAATTTTATATGAGCATACTCTTCATCTCTTTAAAACATTTGCTATGTATGGTTCCGAAGAAAAGGCATTATCCATAGTAACACCTAGATATTTATATTTTTCTACATCATTTAATGTTATAATACAAATATGTAAATCAACATATTTTATATTATTAATATTAGAGAGACAGTCACCGTCATGGGATTTAATTTCAGGGTCGTCTACGGAAAGCATATGGGGTGATTTTATCAAAATAATGACCGTTTTATCTTTGTTAACTATAAGACTCTTCTCTTGTCATGAACCCATTTAAAAAAAATGGAATAGTAATTTTGGGATTTTTCCAGAGCTATGTTGTAATTTTTATTGTAAGCGATAAAAAAAGAAGTATTTGTTGTAAGCTGTAAAAACTTTTTGAATGTCGTATATATATAGAAACACACGGGACCTAAAACACTACCCTGCGGTATACCAGTTTTTATGCAAGTTGACACCAATCATATCAAACATTCACGAATCGTCAGGAAATATAGAAAAATATTTATAAATTAGTATGTAATGATAAACAAGCAATGCTGTATAGCCGAAATAAATAACAAATAATAAATCAGATAAATAGCTTGGATAACCAAGAAACAGATTATACCCTCAGACAGAGTTGGGGCCAATTTAGTTGCACTAAAACTATAGCAAAATTGTCAAGGGATACAATGTTTTTTCTATCAACAAAACGTCAATATTTGTTGACAATGATTTGCCAAATAACAAACAATGTATCCATAAACAAATAGTAATTAATTTAGCTATAGTATTAGTACGACTAATTTTTGCCCAACTCTGCTCAGAGAAATATTTAAGCACTTGGTGCATTAATACAAAAGAAAAACGTTACATTATTAAGAATGCATCAACACTATCTTTCTCTAACAGCTACATTTTAAAAACGAATTCCAGATGATCCAAAGAACATTTGACATTGGGGTTTCATACGATTATACCCACTCTTCGTTTATAGTTGGTATTAAAATAATAATATGTTGCGACATTAACAAATTGTCAACATATGGGAATAAATAGCATAACAACATTTGACATATATCTAAAATAATAAGCTTTGTAACTAAAGTAGTCCACGAAGGTTAAGTGAATTTTTTTGATAAAAACTAGTGTATTTTTTGGGTCTTATCGTATCGGGTCACAGAGGTGTATCTGTAAATCTTTTTATCTTTGGTTTTGTTGTATTATAAGACGGTTTTCAATTCAAAAAAGAAAGAACTGAATCTTTTTCATCACTAATTAAATATAAAAAATGATAAATTGATTTTTATCAAAATCAAAAATTAATAGACATCTTAAATTCGCTATAATATTTCGAATAAAAACTTATAAATTCGCAATTGCAGCTTTTTTGGCTTTGCGACAAGCATATTTTAGAACAGACCCGGAAGAATAAGATTAATTTTGTAAATTGAATTAATTTGTTGGCGGGCTCAAAAATGCAATTATTAGATAATTCTTCCGGAGCAGTGATTACTAAAATTATTTTCAATTTCTATTGTCACTAAAGATATATAAATCCTAAATTTTTGATTTTTACTTATATTACAAATATAAAAGAAAGATTATTTCTTTTTTTAAAGGAAGATGGTCTGGTTGCAGTCAAATAAAAACTTATAGTGATTAAACTATTTGCGTTTATTTGACCGCACCCTGACCATATTTCTTTCATTATTATTTTTCGTTATACAACAGTATTACAAGCTGCGAATATGCTCTTCACATTGATTTAATAGGAATAAAATTGATACACTAGTTCAATTGTATCAAAACGACAGAATTAAATAAGAAAATTTAGTCTTTTAAGTAAATTAAATCCACAATGACGTTTTTTAAAAATGTCCAAAATTACAACAATTTGGGATGAAATAATTAATTTCAGAGTAATTGAAAATTATATTAAATTAGTAAAAATATATTAGAATGAAATAATTTTATTTGTTAATAAATATACTGTTATAAAAAAAATATTACCCGATACGCCACACTTACCAAACATAGTGACTAAGTAAATACTTTTAATAACTCAGAAAGGAGTATATATTATAATAATCCGAGTCATTATGAACATAAACAATACCTAAATTAAATTATAATAGAGGGATGTAATTATCAATAACAATGAGGCTTAGCAATCCCGAAGGTACAATGTCCAAATCACATATATATTATATATATATTCGTCCAGTGACGCCCGTCTAAACCCAAATTTATCAGATCAGTCTTAATCCTCCCACCCACACTTTGGTCTACCACGGAGGGTAGAGTGTTATAATCACCAATAGTGATAAGAGAACGAATTTTTATAAATTGATATATTTATTTTCCAGTTTTTTCTTTATTCGTTTTTTCTTTATTTTTTTATTTACCCAATTATTTATTTGGATATTATCAATGTTATTACTCCTTCTCTTTTAAACTACTAAAAATTATTCTAATTTAATTCAATCAAAATTTGAAAGCTAGGAAATAATGAGAGAATAGTCTATGCCTTGTATATCTTCCTAAAACCATGATTCTATATATTTTTTTAGTTTTTAACTACTAAAAATTTTCTATAAAACTCAAACAAAATTTCAAATTTAAGCGACGAAAATAAATTTTAAAAAGGAAAGAACATTTAACATTTAGGCATAATAAATAATAATATCTTACATACATTTTTTTTTGTAACAAATATTTAATGTTAATTTCCACATGAAAAGTAAAAAATAATATATTTCAATTTGATTGAAATACATATATGGCTACTTTGCTCTAATAGTGGCACGTCTGACAATTCCAATGTATTCTTAGATGGAAATTCGAACTTGAACGTATTTCGAAGATAATACCATAGACTGGGGTTACTCTTCTATTGAAATACACAAGTTAAACCCAGTCTACAATACGATATATACAAAAAATGTTTGTCAGATATTCAACTACTAAAGCTAAGCGACGAAGTATAAATTTGTGAATTTAATTCAAAATAGCAAAATCAGTTGTCAATATTAAGTAAAGTTAATATTTACAAAACCAAGAAATGATATTTTGTAAAATCTTATTTCCTTTAAATTAAAAATAATACTTATTGATTACATTGATACATAATTAATCATCACTTCTCATTTTTACTAATTACAAAAGTAAACTAAAAATTATTTCTTACTTTTTTTATCTTAATATTCTGATGATAAGATGTCGAATCATAACCCGAACCTTCATTTGTTACATATAAAATTATTTTTATAAAAACTAAAATAATGTAATGAGAAATCGTTTTATTTTTTTAATAATTATTCACCATTTTGAAGGGATCGATCGCAAACATTGCCTCAAAGACTGAAATGAAAACTAATTAAATTTATTTCAAAGCCATTCAACATAAATCAATTTTACCTTGTGAAATATCAACAAAAATATTCACTCCATATGATCTATCGAGAAATACGTATTTAAAATAAATTAGATTAATTTTCATTTAAGCACTAATGAACATGAAAACGTTTAGACTCAATGATTTCCTTCAAAATATAGACAACAAAAAATACTGACGAGCTGAATTTGAGAAATATTTTTTAAAATATTGTTCAAGCGATTGTTAAAACTTAATTAATTTTAGAAAGATAAATCTAACTAGGAATATATATTAAAAAAAGTAATTGTACTCAAAAGTAAGACTATCAAATTACTAATTATTTAA
>NW_027110126.1:432169-454481 GCF_000696795.3 Halyomorpha halys | reverse complement strand
AATTCTTATAGAATACAACGTTTGGACTTTGCAGGTTTTCGTCGGGGCTGAAGAAAAGCAAGATACAAACTTGTAAGAAGTGACAAGAAAATTAGAATATATATACAAAGAAAGTAAGAAATCATATTAAAAATAAATAAATGACTAAATTATCAATAATAAGTAAATATAAATATAGATGAATAGGTAACTAATTAGTAATGATAATGGATAATCTTAGATACAGCCATGTGTGATAGAATTGCAAACATAGAAATAGAGAACTAATTAATAGTAGAATAATACTTATTAAAAATAGTAACAAATATAGTAAAAAGGAAGACATGAATAACGCAATAATAAAGTAAACAGAAAGACTTAACATCAGATGATTTTTATATTCTTATTCTTTCTTTCTTAATTTTTAATTTACCTTTGCCAGAATTACTTGACCAACTTGTTTACCGTTAACTCCTAATAGTAAAAGAGCCGGCAAGAAAAAAAAGGCAGTTATCTCACCCCAATTTTTTATTACTTTAATGAAAACTATGTATAATTTCTAGTGAGAATTGATGAGTCTGCCAAGTATAGGTAGGGGGAATAAGAAATGGTGGCTATTTCAAAACCTTAAAAAAAAAAAAACCTTAATTTTTCATTCGGAGATCTATATCCTAAAAACTACCAACAACACGAGAAAATCTAAAAGGACATTATTTAAAGAAAAGTAAATTTGTTGAAATATGAGCCCTAATAGAGCTATTTACGTCCAATAGCTCTCGAGATATAGAAGTAGTTCATGACCTTTACCTTCGTTAGAAATAGTAGTTTTCATGATATTTGCAAAAATAAATTGATTTATAGTTGTTCGGACAATAAGTTTCCTTTATGAAAAACTTTATTTCAGAAACCATTGGACATATAGATGTCTGACTTCACTCAAATTAGAGCTAGTTAAATATACTATAAAATAATTAATAATGTATCTCTTTGTAGGAGTAGTACTTTTTATGATATATAACGAGATAAACTCACACAATGTTAATTTCTAGTCGTTCGCATAAAATGTTGGATGTTTGAAAAAATATATCATATAAGACACACATATGTCTGCCAATACTCAAAATAAAGGAAACTTGACTAACTATAAAGTAGTTTATTACAATTATCTTCATAGGGGTAGTAGCTTTTATTATATTCACATATGAATATAAATTTGACAAATGAAAATTTGTCCTAACAACTGTAAATCAATTATTTTTAGCAAATTTCATGAAAACTACTATTCCTACGAAAATAAACGTCATAAAACACTTTACAGCTCATTAAACTAGCTTTAATTTGAATACTAATAGATATCTGTACGTCACATAGTTCCTGAGATATAAATTTCTCATAATAAATTAACTACTAATCTTTTAGTGCATTTTTAAGAAATGTTGCTTTTTAAAAAGCTATAACTCGAGAACTATTAAACGTAAATAGCTCTTTTAGAGTTCATATTTTATCAAATTTACTCTATCTTAAATGGTGTTCCCTTTTCTAATGTTGTTGGTAGTTATAAAGATATAGAGCTCCGAATAAAAAATTAATTATTTTTAACGTTTTGAAAAAGCCGCCATTTTTTATTCCCCCTACCTATACTTGGCAGACTCACCACTTTTGACTAGTAATTATACATAGTTTTCATTAAAGTAATCAAAAATTGGGGTGAGATAACTGCCTTTTTTCTCCTCTTGGGCTCTTGTATTATACCTTCTTACATATTTGTAACTATTTTTAATAAGCATTGCTCTACAATTTATTACTTTAGTTCTATAATTACAATTCTATCGCACATGGTTCTATCCATTATTAATTAGCATCCTATTCATCTTTACTTATATTTTCTCAGCATTTATAAGTCCTCTTTTTCTGTATATATATATTTTTGTATAATTTCATACTTGCTTTGTATATACATTCTAATTATAATGTCACATCTTACAATGTTAGTATCTTGTTTTCATTTAGCACTGACGAAGCACTGCATACTGGGACGAAACGTTACCATTAAAAGGTTTTGTTTTCTTACTATTTTAAACCTTTAGTGACCGCCATGTATTATCTTCCTACATTCTACTTTATACTGTCGATCAATTTCTTCCAAAATAAATTCTTCCTTTTCGGTACAACCCATATCATTTAATAATTCTTTTTTTTTTTCAGAATTTAAAATGAAAGCTTATTACAACTTCAAAAGTTTCTTTTAAACTTTTCCAAAATCCTACATTTCATGACTTTTGATTATCCACCATTCTGAAGAGAACAATTGAACCAATGAGAGCAAAAGTGGCCTAAATCATTCTGTACTCTTCTAAGATTAGGTTTCATAAAAAATTAATTATTTAATTAATTACTGATTAGACAAACTTCAATTACTTGTTGTAGTTAGTATGCTTATAACTAACTAGTTTTATAAGGAAAAACAATGTAGTCTTTACAAACAACTTCACGGAAATTTACCTTAAGTTATCAACATCTCCCTCCAGGGCCCTGTTTCATAATAAAGTACAAACTAATACTATTATTCATGTAGATTTATCTTAATTAAATTACATAGACTTGTACAATAGTAACTTGTGCTTTAGTATTTTTTAATTCCTGTAATATCACTAATAGTCATCCCTATCGTGAAAAAAATAATTATTAGTATTATTACTTCACTAGTTTCTACACTTGTACTATGAACTAATACTATTAGCTTTCATTATGAAACAGGGCCCAGGTTTGACATAAACCTCTTTTGCGTTCAACGCCATGATTGAGCTTAAACATTTTCATAAGGGATTATTTATAAACTTTACTTTAAATCCTTTCTACTCGATTATTCTCAATTAATTAAAAAAAATACCGATTATAATGTTATTATTTTAAATAAATAATTCATTATTTCGTTAAGTAAAAAATAATTAGGACAATAATTCACTATTCCTGGAAATATATTACGAACAGACGTATGGTCATAAATAAATCATTAAGGTTTCTTTCGATTTGTAGCAAATTTTAAAAATAAAACTATAAAATACTCTAAAAATACTAAATACTCTTTTTTATCAGACAGCCCTGAGGAAGTCTTGCAAAATGGGACAAAACGTTGGTTAAATAAAACAATAAATAGTTTTTTTTTTTTTTTTTTTTTTTTTTTACTATTTTGATAACTTTATTGACCACCACCCGGACTATCTTGCTACAATCTACTTCATACGGTGAAGTATCTTTTTCCCAATAATATACTGTCAGATTAATAATTGTGTGGTAATTTAGAACCAATTAAAAAAAGTATGCTAATTTCGTTTAAAATCTAAAATACCCTTCTAATATCTATAAAATGAAACTTTATCAAAATCATTTTTTCATTCATTAGTTACAAGAAAAAAATCAAACTTGAGACCTAAGGACCAGACACATAATTCCTGTTGAGTGGCAATAATAGTTAATACGTAACAACAATGATCTGTACAATTTTTCTAATTTATTAATTATTATTTACTTAATATACTATCGTCAGTGAAGAGAGGATACATTAGAAACCCGTTTTACTTCCTCTTTTGATTAAACGGTGGTAAAAAAATGTGGCTGCTTTGATAGTGATAAATCAGAGAAAATTTCTAATTTTATTTTGAATTAATCGGGTTTCAAAGATGGTACTGTAGATTAGGATTACATTATACAAAATGGTTTACTTACAGACAGTCACACAGCAATTAGAGGGTTGTCAAAAAAGTAACAATATATGGTACGATCGAAAAAATATTTCAAGCAAACAAATATTCAGACAAATATACCTTAATTAGCAGCGATATTTTCATAAACATAATTCTGAGAAAACAAAAGTTCCATAAAACGAATAAACTGACTTTATAACAACTATTAAAAAATTTAATTGTTACTTTAATAGATTGTTGTTACTTTTTTGACAACCCTCTAATTGCTGTGGGACTGTCTGTAACAGAACCCTTTTGTATAATGTAATCCTAGTCTACGGTACCATCTCCGAAACCTGATTAATTCAAAATAAAATTAGAAATTTTCTCTGATTTATCACTATCAAAGCAGCCACATTTTTTTACCGCCGTTTAATCAAAAGAGGAGGTAAAACGGGTTTTTTAATGTATCCTCTCTTCACTGACGATAGTATAATAAGTAAATTATAATTAATAAACTAGAAAAATTGTACAGATCATTGATGTTACGTATTGACTATTATTGCCATTCAACAGGAATTATGTGTCTGGTCCTTAGGTCTCAAGTCTGATTTTTTTCTTGTAACTAATGAATGAAAAAATGATTTTGATAGATAAAGTTTGATTTTATAGAAATTAGAAGGGTATTTTAGTTTTGTACACTTGAATTAAATCATGCATCTCAATATTTATTTTAAATTATTTTATTATAGTCTATTAAATTTACCTCTATCATATCGCTGCTAAACTACATTATAACCATCATAGTGATAAATTTGATAAAAACAATGTCTTAGTATATATAGAGTCCCAAAATTATTAGAGGATTGTCAAAAAGTAACCACAATGTAAGATGCAATATATAAAATACCAAAAATACAATATAATACAATCCTTTAAGAACAGATGTTTCACAATTCAAGCCGCGACATATAAACATACTTATTACCTAATAGTAAAGTTTTAATTTTAAACTAATATAGGATTCAAATTAATACATATTTTTTCTTTTAAACACGCCGGATACTTAATTTGAAGATACAGGCATTCTCTATTGATGGGTGTCTTGGTTCGACTAGTTCGGATAAGCGAGATTCTAATGTAAATTGGAATTGATTTTGTCCGTTCATAATACTTAAACAAATGGTAATTGTGCCTTATTGTATAATATTTTAATCTCATTATGTACTAATTTAATATTTTCAGATTTTGAGAATTAAAAAAAAACAGTGAACAATCATAATTCAATAAAATCGTTTACATTTTAAAATTACATTAATATTATTATTTTTTAAAGCATAATATTTCACTGTTACAAAATTCGAAGTCAAGTTTTACTCATTCAATTTATCGGAAGAACAAAATACATCATCGAATTAACTGCGTCAATCCCAATATTTTATCTCATGACTCAGGTTACAACTGAAACCCGATTTACAATTTACATTGTTTAAAATAACGAAACATTTCCAGTGCCTTGTATTGTAAACCTCAACAAAATGTAGAACTTGACAAAAAATGAAACGTTATATCTCATATAAGCTTCGCTCGAATGGACACGAATTACGTTTCAAAACTCTACAGGTTAGAATCAATGGAATCTTCTTTTAAAGGCGGAGCGTGAAGTTCCTGGAACATCCCGACAGTATCCTTGAGTCTTATCCAAACAAAAGAGTGCCAAGAGTAAGAAGTACAGAATATTCAAAGTTGCCACAAGAAATCAATTTAAAGAATAAAACAATTAATGTGAAAAGAACCAATAAAAAAAAAGAAAAGGAAATCAATATCACTATCACCGACACAAAAAATAAAAATTTAATTATAAGAACCTAACTTAAAATTCAGGGAAAATAAAGGAAAACGAATATCTTAAATATTAGAGTATACGATTTTTATATCGTAATGCTTTTTTCATCGACTTTTTAATCTTTTTAAATATATTTAAATAATTTAGATTACCGGCTACTAAAAAAAAAAAATTCCAAAGTTAAATTAAAAAAAAAAAAAACAACACAATATATATTAAGTAATATGAAAACCATAGAATAAATAAGAGCTAAGACAATCAAATACTAGATAGATTAATTTATTTTTTAATATTATTATGTTTGAGTACTCCTTATACACAACTTCAACACTAAAACAGTTTATAAGTACAATACATGCTCCATGAATACTATGAATACCAAAGGCACTAAATGAATACAAGAATATCAGATATTCATTAAATGTTAAAAAAATTCAATTAAAAGACTGAAAAAACTACTAATAAAATCAAATTAAATCAATAAACAAATAAAAAATAAATTAAGCCAATAAAAAAACTAACTATACTGTCCGACAATGGTGAGTTAAAGTCTAGATTTTTAATAAATATCAATAAGTCTGTTAGACTAATGGCCATTTAAAACAAAATAATCCGCCAAATGCACACAGCATTGTTAGGACAAAAATCTTTTTATTTTCGGTATATCATAATTGCTTTAATTTTCAAATGTCAACCATAACTTAATGGTTATTCAAGTTTTTTTTTCAAAGGAATAAATCCAAAATCAAAACGCCCCAACATCCAAACCACTTCGAAGTACACCGTCAAAAATTAGATTAGTACTATTTTTGTAATGCTTACAGTATATATTCTAGAAATCATGTAAAGATCAATTCTATTCTGGGACAATGTATTCATACATGAATCCTTACCCAAAAAATAATCCATAAATAAGTTTCTCGTAAGGTAATAACTTTCAAATTTACCTATCCTATATTTTGGACATGAATTAACAGGCTAAAAGAAGAAAACTATATAATAAAAATCGTTATTTCGACCATTGGGCAAAAAGGATTGATATTAATCTTATTATAAATATTAATAAATTAATTATTTATTCTTATTTTAATTTTAAAAGATTTCAGCATACTTCGGTATAGCATAGACATTCCACAGAGAACCATCAAAACAGATGGTTATCAACTGATAACCATTTTGGACAATTAGAACTGATAACAATTCTAGATGGTCAAGCAATATTTTTTTGCTTTAATAAACAATAATAAATAATAGCAAAAGTAATACTTTTAACGAAGATGAACGATAAATTAGTGGATTGCAGACATATTGATACTATTATAACTAGATGTCATCGCTAGAATAAATTCAAATTCGCCAAGTGCCATTTGGTCGAATAAGCGGCGAAGTTTTAAGGGCTTGCAGATTCTAAACAACGACTGATAGTTCAGAAACATACAAGAAAGAAAAATCGGAAATATATTTAGAAAATAATGACTGGACATTGAAAACAGTAATGAAAACTCACATTTTAGCGAAGCGGTGGATAATTCTAATGAAGTTATGAAGGTGAAGCCATTGTTAGTGAAGAGAACTGACTGAATCCCACAGGTGAAAGCAGGTGTCGCGGTGCGGACTGAGCAGGCCTCGGCCACATTCGGCAACCTCCGACATTCTTCTCCGCAACTTCGGCTACCTTCGACATTCCCAACTGGCAACAATAGAGCAGTGCAACAGGTAGCTTCTCAACTCCAGGTAGGTCTTACACCTCGCCTCCAGCAAAAACCACTCCATGTCTTGACTCATGTCCTCTGTTCCCAGGCCTCCAAAACGACCGGCTGTGTACTTAGATAGAAAAAACAAACCAGAAAACAGTGAATGATCCCAAATTGTACCTCTGAAGTTAGAAGTCATTACAAAACCCGATAAGCGGTTTCCGCTCGAAGCAAGCATAGGAATACTACAATATGGGTAGTCATCATCTACAGTTTAACATGTTAAAGTGTGTTAAATGCAAACATATTTCCCTCTTTTAGCATGTTAAAACGAAATAACATTTATCGTTGCAACAGTTTCAGCCAGGTTCCCTGCTAAAATCTCTCTAATAATGCCATGAAACGTCGGCATGAATTAATAATGTTTTGCAAATTTATGTTCTTTTTTGCTGACCGCACCCCCCGACCATTTTCTCCAATTGATATAACATAGCATGGTCGAGATTAATAGGTCTGCTAAATAGAGAATGCCTAATATGTTAATAAACACTGAACTGACGGGTAAACGCCGAGAGTAGAAGGGAGGATTGAGTTAAAACTGATTTAGTGGATTTGAGTTTCGAGAGGCGTCACTACAAGGATGTGAGTAGAGAACGATTAGTGGTATCGGCATTGAGCCTTCGAGTTCTCTAGGCCTTTATCATTAAATGAAGAATGACGTCACAAAACGGACCAGCATAACTCCCCACCATTTTTTCTGTTGTCGATTTGATAGGTTAGTTCCTCACAGTTCCTATTTGGTTTGTATTAATTTTGTTTTGAACGTTTTAAACTCAAATAAAGCAATGAATAAAAATAATAACAGAGTAATGAAAAAAAAGAAAACTAGGAAAGAAAAAAAGGGATAAGTGAGAGCCAGTTGTTCAGAAAATCATCTTGGGACTCCTTTAAATTTAGCGTATAACCTGGACTGTAAAATTCTGCTCATAAACCTATACATTTAACTTATAGAATATTAAATTTTTTTTACTTTTAAAACACCATGAATACCGCCAACATATGGAAAGTAAATAGGTAATTAGGTAAATATCAATCTTCAAAGGCACAAATCAACATCAAGGCAAGAAGTAAACGCAAAACATTTGAAGTCAGATCTAAACGTTTGCCACTTGCTACGGATTCGAAATACTTACGAATCTTTACACTCAAATTAACAAACATTGGCATCCACATGTTTGTATGTTCAGTTATGCAAACTTAGTAGACGTTTGTTGGCTATACACTTTGAATTAAACTAACTTCATTATAAAATGTAATAGATAATCCATACAGTTTCCAAACTAACATATTACTGCATTGCTTGAATAGTGGCACATCTTATGAAAAAAGATTTTTTGATTTATTCAGAATTGGGCGTATTCCAAAAACAGTACCGTGGAATGCGGTTACTTTCTTTACTGAGGTTATACTCTAGACTTTCCTTAAGTACTAGAATAGTTAAAAATCAACTCCAGCCAACTATAGAAGCTATGGAATAACTCAAACACAAAATGAATAAAGAACTTTTTTTGTCAGATGTGCCACAATTAGGGCAAATCATTATTTCGTTTTATAAATTTATATTGATTTATTCAATGTTATATAAAAAATATATCATTAAAACTAATCTATCAGATTTCAAACCATGTATTTCCACCCAATTGATACAATTTTAAATTATGCAATCGAAAATTATGATTAATTAGTCATTCTAAAGGTTAAGAAAATGCTTTAATTGATTAAAACGAAGGAGCACAAATAGTTATTTGCTGGAACAATAATAAGCGCTTGTCCTAGCACCTTGTGCATTTGTTCCCGAAAACCGACGCTTGACTGGTCGACCAAAAATTAAGACCAACTTGTACAAGCCAATAAATATAACCCATTTACACAGTTCAGCATGCTGGAATTTCCAGTTTGGAAAATGCAAAACAAAATCATTAGTCCAAAAACTCAATGTTTTAAGTCAACCTTGAGCCTCGATGGATTCATAGATCAAATTAAACTTAGTAACACGAAAGTGAGACTTCTATATATCGAGAAAAAAATTACGATTGAACGATCTTTCAGACTCTGTAAGTACAAATTGGAGATTTAAGTTTGGCTGTTATATCACTGAAGGACCAGTAAGTCGGGATATTTGGTAAAAATGCGTTTGGTATATTTGGTAAAAACGAAAGCTTAAGGAGAGTAGATTTCAAGCACTAACCTCTTGGAATGCACATGAACCCCAAGATGGATGCTTAGCATTATAGTCTCCACCTGCTATAAAATATCTGCCAAGCTTTTCAGAAGTGTAGAAAAACATATCTTGGATCGGAGCATATCGAGGGAACAATAAGCCGCTGCTAAGGTCATGGTGGGTATGTTGTGACTATGGTTTACATCAGAGTAGGTGCAATCTCATAAGTGGTGAACCTCTTAAATAAGCTACCAAGTGCAGTGACTATAACAAAAAGAAATGAATTAGCGACAATCCTCATTGCTGAAGGTCAGTGAAATGAATGGACTCAGCTCCGAGAAAGCGTATGGAAGCTTGAAACAGGACGCAAACAAATTTCAGAATCTGAGAGAGAATCAAGACGATTTTGCACCTATTCAGATTCAAAATAAAAAACTACATATTCCGTAGATAATACTGAAAATACGAAACAAACAAATGTTCTTGAACAGAAGACTGTTTAAAATAAGCTACAGCCTATGTGAGCGGAATTGGAACGAAAGAGGAGCTTTAAATTTTAATCTCAAATCTATAAAAAAAAATGTATTCCTTCTAAGCTCGAAATAGTGTAGGGCGATAATGTTATCTCCAAAGACCACCGGCTAGTTCTAGACCAGTTATCGCAAACGAATGCACTCACCCAACCCTACTCAGATTATAATCGAGGAATTGAAAAAAACATATATATATATATATATATAACTTGAATTATGAGCTAACAAATATACGTAATGTTATACAATAATTTAAAAACCTGGCAAACAGCCTGCATACTTTTATCAGATATTTAATTTACTGCAAGGTTTAAAGACCCTTATCCAAGGCCTTATATGTCTGCTACAATTATCCTACGTTACTCTCTTCTCTCCAACACACAAGCATCAAGTCCTTTACAGCATTCTCACTGCCGATACTTCAATGGAATGCAAAAACAATTAATTACAACATAGAAATGAACTTGATATCTACTTGTATGAAAAGCGAACAGGATAAATTAACACCAAAATAACTGTAAAACAAAAGAAATACAGCTCTGGCACAGCACAATGTCTCAGAAAATCACGTATTTGATTTTGAGAACACAAGAATTCTAGAAAATAAAAAATCAAGAAGAAATAGGCGATTTAAAGACGCAATTTATATTACAAAACACAATACATTTTAAAACATAGAAAGAATATAAGTCAATAATATAAACGCCACTACAAGTTCTATCATCGTTTGGAACAAAATTCAAAACTCTCGTCCAAACCGTTCTATTCCCCGCCCGACCTTACTAGTAAATGGACGGCTCTCTGATGACCAATTAATTGTTTCAAATGCATTTGCAGACTACCTTTCCAAATTATATAACTTCCGCCGAAATAGTATTCCAGAACAAACAGAATTCCAAAAATAATACAGACATAACCTCATACTACAACGTACAGTTTACAATGTAGGTACTCGATAACATACTAAACACTATAAAGGGCTCCTCTCCTGGTCCTGACAATATACATTACGATATGATTAAAAGACTTCCAAATGACACAAAAAAATGGTTACTTGACTACTATAATCACGTTTGGTCAACCGGAAAACTACCAAAAATGTGGCGCGATTCAATAGTCATTCCAATTCTAAAAGCCGGAAAAGATAAGCCCATCCAGCTATCGACCAATTTTTCTCACAAGCTGTGTATGCAAAATATTAGAAAGAATGGTCAATAAAAGATTGATGTGGATAATAGAAAAAAATGGCCTAATACAACCATTCCAATCAGGATTTCGAAAGGGCCGATCTACAATAGACAGCTTGATAGCATTGGAGACAGAGGCTCAATATGCATTTATTAACGGACAACAAATGATAGCTGTCTTCTTTGACATGCTAAAGGCATTTGATAATATTAACCATGCCATCATACTACGAAAGTTGTCCTCTATAGGAATCAGGGGCCAAATGTTCCAATTTATCAAACAACTTCTTGAAAATCGACATTATAGGGTACAAATTGGAAACGAACTCTCACAGGGATACAGACAGATTAATGGTGTACCTCAGGGGTGTGTACTCAGTCCAACTCTTTTTTCTTTAGCTATAAACGAATTAGGACTGAATTTACCTAGGGAAGTTAAGCCTCTTTTGTTTGCCGATGATCTGGCAATTTTTTGTCGATTTGGAAATATTCACGATATCCAACTTAAATTACAGAATGCAATTAACAGGATCAAACATTGGTCACACACTACCGACATTCAATTCTCCGTCGAAAAAAACAAAATGCCTCCACTTCAGTAGAAAACGAAACACACCTCTGTCACCCGATCTATTTCTAGGTGACTCCCAAATACCATACGCTGATTACCATAGATTTCTAGGTTTAACATTTAAAGACTGACGTGGCAACATCATATCTCTACACTAAAAACGAACTGTACCAAAAAACTAAACATTCTTCGCTCACTAAGCTACACCTCTTGGGGTGCAGATAGAACTAGCTTACTCACACTTTATAAGGCATTAATACGTTCAAAAATGGGCTACGGATCATTCGTCTATGGATCGGCTCGTTCCCAAGTGCTTGCTAAGCTGGATACAATCCATCACGCCGGAATTCGAATCGCGACCGGAGCATTTCGAACAAGCCCTATTCTTAGCCTATGCGCTGAATCCGGACAATCGCCTCTTTTATTTAGAAGATTAAAACTAGCCATAGGCTACACCTCAAAATTGTATCCACAGACAGAACATCCGACCCATAAATATATATTCAATGGAATGTTTTCCAATCTTTTTCAAGAAAAACAAAATTCAACTCTTCCGCTGTCAGAAAAAATCGCCTCGACCATCTCTTTTCTTAAAACCTTAAAAATGTATCAATCAGAAAATGACCATCCACCCTGGACCCATTATCGACCTAAAACAATTCTAGAACTCTCGAAATACTGTAAGCACAACACTGAACATTCTCGATATAAAGCTCATTTTTCTCGCCTTATCCAAAACATGCCGACAGCCTTTACAATCTTCACAGACGGATCAAAGTCAGAACAGTCAACAGCATCAGCTTTTGTTACCAACAATTCCACGCACAAAATCAAACAACACAAGCTATGTGATACATTCACAGCTGAACTAAATGCAATAGCAGCAGCATTATATTTCTGTTTGTCTTCGAACCAAAATAACATCATAATAGTAACAGATTCACTAAGCTCGCTAAAAGCCATAGATTACATGTACCCGAAACACCCAAAATTTTTAAGATCCATTACTATTTAACTAGTAAATCTGGGCATATCAATACAATTTATGTGGGTTCCGAGCCATAGATTTTTGAGAACACAAAATATACTTGCAGAAATATGATAAAAAATAAAATAAATAAATAATAAAAAAAAAAAAAAAACCGATTGTATAAAGGTATCTGTATATATATGTGCATGTGTGTGTTTATGTGTATGTGTGTACGTGAAAATATATATATGTGGGTGTGAATATATGTATGTATGTGATAATATGTATGTGTATGTATATACGTATGTTGCTGAAAACTAATAAGAAGTAAATGGCGTTGATGACCGGGGGAGGTTTTACGCCGTTAAACAGAACAGATAGTTCATTCATAGTGCATACAACACATATTACAAAGTATGATGCTATTTCTGAAGCTTCTTCTGCTTTGATTTCATTGAATTCAATCCAGCATCATCACTCATTTTTTTAACCACTACCAAAACTAGCTTTGATCTATTCTCTTATCACTCTCTTCTGCATCTGCTTTTCTACAATGAACCATTCACAAGAGAAGAACGGTCAGTGCTTATCAGGAGAAATTAAATTTAGAGTGTGACAAAAATATTAAATTAGAAGCCCTCAGATTCGAGAACTAAGAAGAATTCGAGCTTTGGGAGACCCGACCATGAGCATTCAAGAAGTCTCTCGTTATTTATTTATTCCATGGAATAAAATAAATACTCAACCACAACACCCTCAATGGTTTTACCACCAAAGCGGACCCGTGAACATACAAATAAAGCATGTATGCATGTGACTCTCCGCACTCAGTGAATGTACATTAGGGGTATTCATGATCATTAACATGCTTTAGTTAAATGGAGAAATATTTCCTTATTTTACCATGTTAAAACGACATTGTAAAAGAATATATAACATGCTTGAGTCGGTTACAAGGTCTGTTAAATGGAGAATTATACAATTGGAAGATTATACAAACAGAATACCAGCTGAGCTCGTCACCATTTTGTTTGCTGTGTTAGGTTACTTACTCGTAGTTTGTGTTAGTATTATTTTAGATGTTTTATAACAAATAAAGCAATGGATGACTATAGTAATAATGTAATGACTCAGGAGTCAAACTTTCACTTTTCACTCATCAAAACTTAGAAATAAATAACATGAAGTTTTTGAAGGAAAAGTTATAAAACAAACTGTTCAGAAAATCCGCTAGGAGCTCTTATGCGTTTAACATTTAATATGACTTTAAATAGTGCTGCTCAAAATCTTAGGCTTATACCTGTGGCACCACCCGCAAGAGATTATGTTATATTTTTAGTGTTTCTTGAAATGTGGTATTTTAAAATTATATGTAAATAGTAATAATTTAATAATAAATTTAATTATATTATAATTGTATCTTTGATTGTTTGGTTGGTAAATATAGAGTCCGCCAAAAAACAACATGTGTGTAAACGTTTCAAGATACACAGTGCAAGTCAATCATTTTGTTCTGTCCTTAATAAAAGTTCTAAGTTAATAAGTGTTATTGTGAGTTGTTAGAAGAATAAAAACAACAAAAAAAACAAAGAATCTATTTTGAAAAATCTATATCTCAATAACCATTCGACGTACTGATGTCTATGAGCACTCAAATTAAAGCTAGTTTAATGAGCTATAAAGTAGTTTATGACGTTTATTTTCGTAGGAGTAGTAGTTTTCAAGACATTTGCTAAAATAAATTTATTTATAGTTGTTCGGACAAATTTTCTTTTGCCAAATTTATGTTCATTTGTGAGTATCATAAAACCTACTACTTCTACAAAGTATATCATGGGTTCGAATTCTTTCCTCATCCACTATATAGTCCAGATCTCGCACCATCGGATTACTACTTCTTTCGATCCATGGCCCATTTCCTTCAAAGAAAGGAAGTTGATAATTTTGCGGAAGTTGAAATTGCAGTCTAAGAGTTCTTTGACAGCCATTCCAAAGAATGGAATCAGCGTGGGATCGAGCAATTGGTTAGCAGATGACGACAGTAGATAACAGTGGACTATACTTTAAATATTAATTGTATTTTGTATCAAAGAAATAATAATACAAATATTTGGTCGAAAAAACGGTTTTTTGGGAGGAGAGGGGGAGGGGTTTATACACTTCAATACTTCACACCGAAATGATTTTATGATAATTTACTGAGTTACACTTGTTATTCAAATTGAACAGAGCGTGGGTAAATGGGACGAAACAAGGCATATTATAATAAGCACTCTAGTTAGTAGAAGTACTGCTGGAGCAACAAAACCTTTCACAAACTTTATCATTCTTAAAAAATAATACAATGAAATTATATTTTGGAAGATTATTGATTGACCGTGTGTGAAGATGAAAGGAATATGGTCCGGGTGCGGTCATTAAATTAGTATATTTCTACTATTTGAGTTTTTCTTGACCGCACCCGGACCATATTCCTTTCATCGAAATTATATTTTCAATCATAAAAGTGTTTTTATAAGAGTGGATAGGTACACAAGTATGTTCTTTGTTTATATTTTTAGAATTTTCAAATTCTTACTTTCCGAAAAAGATATAAAATGTGAAACATGAAACCTAATGCTGGAAATCCAACAAATCCAAGACTTGTACAAGTGCTAGGTAAACAAAGGAAGCAACAAACGTCACTTTCCACACCCTTGTTCTTTTGAATCTTGTCAGCTATTACATTCGATTTACTCTATTTCCATTATGAAAAAGAATAAAATAAACATGTGGAAATGAAGAGGAAATATCCGTAAATTAGGTGGCAGATAATAAAAATTCATAGAAATAGGGCTACATTACCAATAACTTTAACTGTTAATCACTTACTTGTTAATTTATTACCTAAACATAAATTGTCTGAAAGTAAATTTATATCTGTGCTATGTTAAATAAACCTTTAACCAAGTCAATAGATTTTAAAATATACAATTTTACACTGTTATTGAATTCTAAGGTTGGAGAAATATCACAGAGATCACTAATATTTGTCGGTTGGTAATTCTAACACGATACTAACTGAACGCAAAAGTGTGGCTGCATGACAAGCACCCTTTGGTTTATCCCAAAAACCGGAACACATCTGATCGGTCACAAATTCAAGCCTAGTAGCCAATCCAAATAACCCATAGCTTGGCAAACGTGGAACAGTAGAATAGTCCATCAAGTTCGACGCCGATGTTACCAACTATACTTCAAATTTACATCTTCTTCTAATCCAAAATAATCTGGTTCGTCGCGCGCATCACGCAAATATTATTACTCTACTTAATTATCGAAAGAGACGATTGTGAATAGACAATTTTGTGCAAAATAGAGCTCCCAATGATTCAGTTCATGATACTTAATGGAGGCTCTCCAATGCAAAAATTGTCATTTTGGTTAAACTTCAGACATAGGTCTTATTGCAGGAGATTTGAAGAAATGTCAGAATCTTTCAGACGGGGCTCTTCTGGAGTTGGAATCTCAGTGAATGAAACGTAGATGGTAAGATTATTCTAGATTTTTTACATTCACTTACGTATATATAGAATATATGATAACGGAAAGTACTGCTATTTTAAAAAATTTTGAATTGGAGTTTTTACGAAAATGCAAGTTTTTTTTAAGTTTTTGATTTTGGAAAACACTAAGTATTGCAAAATTGTCTGTTGAAACATCTTAGCTTAAAAAGGAAGAGTCGTGCGAAATTGAAATTATATTTTTAAGGCGGGTATATGCTTGGGATGTAACAATTTAATCGTTAAGATCAACTAGCCGGTAGTGTCACTTAATAGAATCGATTTTTCACATTTTTTCGATTTTCCCAAAATCGACCAACGTTATTTACAATAAAGGAGGAGGTAAGAAAGAAAAGAAAAATCCTTTCTGAAATAGTTTAAATGCCGAATATTTCAAAAAACTTCCTTATCTACTTTGAATCTTGTTTATTTAAACAACCATTTACTTTTTTTGCAGTCATAAACAATCGAGAAATACTAAAAAGCAATCTTATTAATAACTAAATTAGGATAAAGGAAAAATAGAGACATTTCTTCCCGATCTTTCGGGATTGCATTCTGGCTTCGATATATTTTGTTAAACATTAGTATTCTTGGCAGGAAAAAAAAGTCTATTTGTTATTTCCACCATGAGAAACCCCCAAAATACGAACTTTTATATTAATAACAAAATAAAAATTGTCTATTCACAAGCGTCGCTGTCGATAGTTAAGTAGGCTTGTAAATAATATTTGTGTGATGCACGCACCTAAGCGAAAAAATGTGAATAATCTTACCATCTACGTTTCCCTCTTCAGTAGTTGCCACAGAACTGATTTGTTCACTGACAAGCACAAAAACAACATAAGATGCATAACATAAGGAAAACAACATTTCAATCACTGGGATTCCAACTCCATAAGAGCTCATCTAAAGGATTCTGACATTTCTTCAAATTCTCCTGCAAGAAGACCTATGTCTGAACTTTGACCAAAATGACAATTTCTGCATTGGAGAGCCTCCATTAAGTATCATGAACTGAATCATTGGGAGCACTATTTTAAATGTAGTAGTTAGAACTTTAGCTGCAAGTTTAAGCTTTCTAAATTCCTATCTCAAGACATATAAAATGCTCCCAATTTCAACAACTTCATCATGATTATAATATTGTAAATATTATATTTATTTCAAGTCTTATCTTGAGACAGTAACATCTAGCAACATAGTTGAAGTAGCAAGAAATATGGGGTTAAAAGTAAATCCAGAAAAGGCAAATGAAAGTTCATAACAGAAATCCCAAATCCCGGGCAAGAAATTATTATATTTAGTCTATTTCAGATTCCACATAACCTAAGAAAATGTTAAGGATTCTGAAATTTAAATCCAGAGTCCCTCCTCTATGACCTGACACTCCGAAGCACTAATGTGGTCCTACAGAATTCTGAGCCATTGCGGGATTTCAGGAAATGAAGAGGCTGATGTTCTAGTAGCCGGCTACCTCCAGACAACAGACCACGACTATCTACAGAATCATCTCCAGAAAAAAGCTTGGCTCAGGATGCTACATGCAAACTGTGCAACCAAGGGAAAATGGAAGGAAATCATCTGGACACATGTCCTGCTCTGACTGAAATAAGACATTAGCCAATGAGAATTTAAATATACCTAATTTATATTGAGACATCAGAGATGATAGGCAGACTGAGTGGTCGAACAACAAACAACTTTGGCATAAAAAAAAAATTCTGAAATTAAAGAAATAGTGTTATGTACCAATAGACTGAAAATATTATATAAATCTATTGGTACAACTTCCTCATTTAACTTAAAACTACTCATGAAGTCCTGTCGCGGTAAGAATCGTTTCTTTCTGGAGAACTTTGTTAGATCAGAATTGCTTAAGGTAATGCTTTGGACACTGAGATTTCCTATATGGTCTCACAGATGGTAATTTACTTTTTCATCCCCTAAGACTACAGCAGACAGTGACATTACATCCTCCCTAACTAGAAAGTAATTCTTTGAAAGCTTTGAGGTTTTGGGGGGACCCTCTCATGAACCTAAATAAGAAAATTGGTGCAAACATCAATAAACTTCTTTTATATGTAAATGAAGGGATAAAAACCATTTTCAGCTTTTCAATAATTACTTAACTTAGATCCCCTCTGTGGCCTATGTTTCTGACCCAAGACGGTTCGAGCCTGACACTTGTTATTCCTTATTTAAAAAATTACTCAGTCCTCACAAACCAGAAATATCAAAGATAGTATTTAAAAGACATTCACCCTTCCTATGAGTCTTCAATACAGGAAAAATCTAGAGCCTTACTTACATGAAGGTAGCACAATGCCCTCAAGGTCTTCCAAACAGTACTACTTGGAATATTTGGCACAACAGTGAATTTAAGAGAATATTGACAGTAAAATAGAACAAAAATCTATAAATAATTACAGGAGCATGAAGCTGGTTATAAGGAGTTATATAATAAAAAGATTGAAATGGGTGCATTAAATTAAGTTATTGAGCTTAGTAATGAAAAATAATTTAGTGTATGAATGATAATTAAACAGATTGACAGCGACTGATATGTAGCAGAGAGGATCCTGTCATGACTGTCCCAAGGAATTGGAGTATGCACAAGGCAATTGATGAAGGTTACTTAATGAAATACTAAATACAATATAAAATCCATCTAATACGGATATTTTCTATTACAAGTATTACAAATTTTAAATTGCACAGAGACTTAATGGAAACCATCTAAACACATATTTTCACAACTTTATAACTGTTGCAATAGGACATACAGAAAAGACAGTAACAGGTCGAGAGAGAGAAAGGTGTAGCATTGCCCCTCTAAATAAAAGAAAATTATATTTAAGCTAACATAGGCTGATAAAACTTCATTATTGTATTACTTCACTGAGTTACAACAATACAAAATAATCAATAAAAGAAACTTGCAGCAATAAAAAAACTTTACCATTATTTTATTATATCAGTGAGTTGTAACAACCAGTTCCTTTGATAAAAAGTGAAGTAAAAATACATATTAACACCTTTCATCTGATGATTTATTGTCAGTTAGTGACTCATTCATCATTTCTAAATTAAAATTTTTAAGGTTAAAATTAAATTTATAAATATACAGTTTAATTAGCCATTTTTTTTTTTTTTTTCGTCAGCCCAAGACTCCAATTGAAGTTCTATAATGCCTAACAATGGTGGACGGTCAAGTTTTTCATTTGTGGGACAACCACTTAATGAAAAAAGTCAATGCCCCCAGCAAATCTCAGATTGATAGACCTGCGCTATGGACAGCCCATAGCCCATTTTAAGTGAATTCAGATACTTACCTTCTTCACCTCAAATCAATAAAAAACAAATAAAGGGAATTTTAATTTTTTAATTAATTTAATATTATATCCTCCTTATTTAGGTAAACAACATAAAACCATAATTTGAATTATATCTTATTTAGTAATGTAATTATTAGTAATTTTTCATTTCAAATACAATACAAACGATTTTCTTCATTTTCTAAGCAGTTATTATTGACCAATATCCATTGCCTGTGGTTTGAATTCCATGTAAAAACCGAAGCACTTAATAGACATTGTCTACAAAACAATATGGAGCTAAATAAAATGTAGAGCCTAATAAAGAGTTTTTGTTTCTCTTTGTTACACTCTCCATACAGAAAATTTATTGATCCACCTCTGAATGCTGTTATATCTATACGTACTACATACTAGTAAGAGATGAAATTATGGGACGACTTTAAAAATATAATATTCTACTCGAGCATCTTCATACCTGTTAATAAAGAAAATAATACATAACACCATCGAGGTACAAAGCTAAGTAGAATTTGAACATAAACTTATGACAATAATCATAATAATAATCCTATCCTAATAATAATCCTATCAGTGATAGGTTAAGTTTTATTCTATAATGATTGAAGTGTCCAACCTATGAACAAGTTCCAATCAACCATCAAAGTCAGGATCAAATAACAGATATTTATAGGTTCAAAATCATTGAATGGATTTTTTATTGGATCATTGAAGATGTATAGGTTTTAAAACAAATTTTTTACAAATTTATTGCACTATTAAGAATATTACACACCACACTACTTTCCTGGTAGTTGCTTAGAAGTAACAGATGAGAGTGAAGGCTAAATATTTTTGGAAAATAATTAATATATTTGATCTCCGTATTGGACAATACAGAATTCTTATTTTTTCCACTAAAAACTTTTGAATATTTGATTTTCCATCTAAATTATTATATTGTCCATTCGTCTCTTGATTCCTGCTTAACATTTGTAATGCTGAAACATACCTTTAAATAAAATTTTAAATAATTTATGTTAAATCTGCACATTAAAAGTATATTTCAACAATTCAACTATTCACAGCAAAACAGTTATTTAAAAAAATTCAATTATGATTCACGCCCACGAAGGAAACATCTCAACAAATCAATGGCAAATATATTATATGAGTAAATCCAACATATTTTGCATTTTTCATTCCTCTTTTTTTTCTTTTATTGAAGATAAATGATTTTCCAATTTCAATAATATAGCCTTTAATTTTATGTTGGTATTATTGTGTCCATACATAATTTTTATCCAACTTGGTTCCTTATATCTTCAAAAGCAAGCAATTTATTGCACAATGTTCAGATATTACAGAAGATAATATCATCAAAATAAGAAAGGATGTATAATTATTGTAGGATGCATAATCCGATATAATTTTATACAAATTTTTAAGTACTTATTATGTTAGACAAAATCATCAAAAGTGTCCAATGAAAAAATTCCAACCTCATTCACACATCATAATTTTGATATTTTTTCAACATGACTGAAATCACCAATGTAGTGGTTAGGAGAGGAATTAGTAATAATAATAATTACATGAGCTCCTTTAGTGACGACAAGTATTGTTAATTTGAGTCAAGTTTTGTAATATAAAGTTAAATGATTAATAATGTTATTTATCATTAACAATAAAAATATATATTCAAAAAAATTTCAACTGTAATTAAAATATAAGAATCATAATTGCCAAATGAAAACTCTCTAATCTTAAGTTCAGTCCCTCCCAATTCAGTGTTGTTGATTGCACATCGGAATGGGAATAGAATTAACTGGTCTTCAAATAGTCACAAAATAAAAATACAATAGCCATTTAATTCAATAAATATATTATATAAAAAGTGCTAAGGTTTAGAAAAATTTATATAAAATTAAATATTTTTGAATTTCTGACTATTATTAGAAGTAGATCTATATTGCAAGGTCACTGGAATATCTCAAACACAATAAAAGGTTAAAAGGTTTTTTTTTTCTATTTCAAAAAATGGGTTCAAGACTTACTTTGTTTATAATGAAATTTTCTTTGAGATAAAGAAAAAAAGTAAATGAAAAAGCGTTTGAATGAAAGCAGGTGAGATGTGAACACTGTTTTATTGACTCATATCCTTTTTTTAAAAGTAAAGTTGATTATAAAAAGTTCTGTACTCTATTGCAAATAAATAAATTATTGATTATCTTATTTAATTTGCAGGGATAACATACACCTTTCAATCTTTACCTTTTTTATTTCGCTAAGCAAAACAAGCTGTGGACCATCTAATAAAAATAAAAATAAATACTTCATTGAGGTTTAGTCTTATGAATGTAAGAGTGTAATATAATGAAGAACTATAACTTCAAGAGACACTGATGAGGAATTGCTTTGGAATATGTAGCTTATTACAAGAGGTACTAGACCTTTTACTGGATTTTAACCATTACCCATTTGTTGATGAAGGAGGCTATCTCAGAAGAGAGCAAGTAAATTTTATGAGCAGCCCTCACCAAATTTTGAGGTTCAACAGCCCATCGCCATTTGTTGAATAAGGTGGGGGGTTATCTTGGAGGAGCTAGTTAGTTTTAGGAGCAACCCTTCCCAAATTTTGAGACTCAACAACTCACCAGCCCTTCACCATTTGTTGATGATGGTAATTGTCTCGGAAGAGCTAGTTAGTTTTATGAGCAACCCTTCCCAAATTTTGAGGCTCAACAACTCACCAGCTCTTCACCATTT
>NW_027110126.1:426592-431344 GCF_000696795.3 Halyomorpha halys | reverse complement strand
GAGCAACCCTTCCCAAATTTTGAGGCTCAACAACTCACCAGCTCTTCACCATTTGTTGATGAAGGTGGTTCTCTCGGAAGAGCTAGTTAGTTTTAAGAGCAACCCTTCCCAAATTTTGAGACTCAACTCACCAGCCATTCACCATTTGTTGATGATACGTTCATAAATTAAAAAAATAAATAAATAAATAAATAACAATTGAACCTGTTACTGTAACCACCCCAACTCTCTTTGTTGAATGAACGAGGGAATTAACTTGAAAAATAATTTATAAATGTTGATAATGTTTTCTGCCATTATATATTGTAGGTACATTAAAAGTAAATGACATAATAGTTAGTCCTGCAAAAATAATAAAAATATTTGCCTAGAAAAATTAAATAACATACAGTTTTAATTAAAATCAAGACCACAATTGGTGGTTAATTTTGATCTTTTAATATACCTCATAATGAGTTAATCTTAAGGAATTCGTATTTAAATTTGCCAAAAAAGATCCAGAGTATAAAACATGCTGATCAGACAAAACAAATCATGGAATAAATGAACTACGAATTTGGTATCATCATATCAAAAAAAATATTGTCTTAAAAAAATAACGTAATTTTGGTGATATTGTGGAGGAACGAAATAACAAAAGGGAAAACTTTTAATGGGTAAAGTTTTTAATTCTATACATACGAAAAAAAAAAAAGTGTAATATTTATATTGTATATGGGTTTCCATATAAAAAAAAAAAAAAAAAAATGCTCTGTACCATACCTGGTACTGGACACCATAATCCAAAAACTTACGCTTACTTCCAAAATTATGACAAATAACTTCTCATGCAAATATTCATATACATCTAATTGTGAGCGATTTAATCCCACAAAGTTTAAAAACTTACACATTTAAGCTAATTTTAATATACTAGGAGTTAATTGCTATAAACAAATATGGTGGCCATTTTGAAAAATCAGGCATATTAAGGCTACGCACACTCAAGGAGTGATTTTCTTTATATGAATTTCTGCTATCATTGTTTCGCAACATTAGAACTTTGCTTTTATTAGGGATAATTTTTAGAACTCTTGGGGGGGGAGGGGAGGGGTCAACAGAACATAGGAAAACCAAAAAAAAATTTCTAAAAATTTTCTACCTGATAAGTCATAAAAATTAAAAATTCTTAGTAGCTCCCCTATGAGTTTTATAGTTGCTAATAAAAATAAGGAACATTTATGTTGAGTAATACATGAAAAATACCAATTAAAAATTCTTAAGAGTTCTAGTAGCTCCCCTATGAGTTTTATAGTTGCTAATAAAAATAAAGAACATTTATACATGAAAAATACCAATTAAAAATACGCACGATGTTTGTGCAACTTTGACAGCCTATAATTCTTTTGCATTCAACTTTAGCACTTTGATTATTAGGAATACTTTTTCGAACTCTTGGGGGGGAGGGAGAGCGAGGGGGGTGCAACAGAACTCCCAAAAATCGAGAAAAAAATTTTTGACACCGTATATCTTTTTTACTGACAACATTTGGGATTTATTTAATAAGGATAATCTTTAGAACACGCGACACGCGAGGGGGTGGGGACCAGAACTGACGGTAATAGACCAACCAAAATATTTATAAGTCCGAAAAATGTAACTATGACTATGACTCTGTTTTACTGGCAAGATTATGGATTTATTTAATAAGGATAATTTGTTATCTCGTGGGGGGCCACCAGAGCTCCCAACAGAACTGCCGGCACCTCCGATAGTTCTAAAAATAATTCTTATTAAATAAATCCCTTATTGATTTTAATTTCAGGCTGATGGACATGATCAGACACCCGAACATTAAACTGATTAATATATCCAAACTTTAGTAGGAAATAATTCACTTTTTTTTTTTTGTCACAGGTTCACAGACGATTAGTTTTCAGCGATTTGAACACAGGCAATATAAACTAATACAGATGAAGGTATAATAATCAATTCTATTCATGTAATATTTTAAGTCGTCTCCACATGTTTGCTAAACAATGGCAAATTCGCGTATGGGCTAGTGTGTAAATGGGTTATTTGGATTTTTGGGCACTAATCAAAGGACTCTTGTGCTGATGTTTGATGACATGTTTTTCAATTTGCATCGTTATAGAACTGCAACAGATGAATAATTCAATAATTAACTCTTGTTTCAGGTTGTATATTTTAAAATTGTATCGATTCGGTGTAAATGCATTGCAAATCTTGTTAATTAAACACAGTAAAAATATATATTTAATGATATTTCCTTTCATATCGCTTATCTTTATTTTGTTCCTGTTTATAATGAAAATATAGAAAATCGAATGAAACAGTAGACAAAATTCAAAAGAATAAAACGAGCGAGTAGATAACGAAGTCCGCCAAGCATTTGTACAAGTCTTGGATTCGCGGCAAATTGCAAACGTGTAGATTCCCCATATATGTTCTTATCTTAATTTAGGCGACATAAATTTTTAATAAAAAACATCGCCCCCGGGTGGGCTCGAACCACCAACCTTTCGGTTAACAGCCGAACGCGCTAGCCGATTGCGCCACGGAGGCTATGGTTACTAAGGACCCATTAGATAAAAAGAGCTAATTGCACAGTAAATTACATTTTCAAATTTTTTAAACTATTATATCATCGCTGTTTCGAGAAAATAATAAATTAAAAAAAAATCGATATTTTTCACTATAACAGTAATTGATAATAATCATAAATTAAGTCATTAATTAATATAATTAACTAAGTAATTACTACACCAAGTGTGTGAAACAGTGTTACAACTTCTCAAATATATAAACATAATGTAAATTTTCACCCAAAAACTACATTTCACATCAGGTATAGTTAATACTCCTCTGAAAGTTGTTGAATTCATTCTTTTTATACAATGCCAAGGGTCATAAATACTTAATTTTTAATTAATATTGTGGATATTTGAGTGGGTAGAAATAACCTTTAATTCATCAATAAACATTTTTTCAAGGTTAAAAAATAAAGTTATGATATTTAGAACATAATAAAAATAAATAAAAAATAAAAATAAATTCAATGTGCCTAATGCAGAAAACTATTTATACATTTAAATAATATAAAAAAGATACCTTAAAAAAATTTTCAAGAAGTTTTTTGACAAAAATAAAATAGATTTTAATTTATGAACCAAAAACTAGTATGCACCAATATATAAGCAACAGGCAAATAGATGGACTAATACAATGGAGTAATACAATATTTCATAACTGGAAAGAGCTCTTTAAAATGAAGAGATTATTATAAAATGCAAACAAGAAAGATGGGCTGGATAATGAATAGTTTTTTTTTTCAAAATTTAGAAATAAAAATAACAATGATTAAATAACAAAAAACAGTTATGCAAAAAAAAAAAAAAAAAAAAAATCAGGCGTCTTAACTTTAATGAAACTCTGATTGTATAGCCTAATGATATATGAAATATAGTTAAAATCAGACCAATAATTTACATATCTACAGTGAAATAAAAAATTAACACTAGAAATCTGTTATCACTTTATATTTCTAACTTACCAGTGGATAGATTATGATATTAATTATGATAGATTATGATATTAATGTTCCTTGCTCAGAGGAAATTAACATCTCTTAATTGATTCTAGTTGTGTTCTAAGTTTTGAAATTCTGTGACACATTTCTAACAATCATTTTACAAAGTCGAACAAATATGAGCTCAAGCAATAAATCTGGCATATTTACCAATTTTCTTACGTATTCTAAATTAAATAGTATGTATAATAATTAATTATGAAATATTCATTAATTAGCTTTTAATATCACAAGAATCTATGTTGTGAAAATTACGAGAAATCTTCCACTAAGAATATTCAAAGGAAAGACATCTTGTGAACAACTGATTATTAAAAAATATATAAATAAATTAATTAGTACAGTTTAAATTATTTTTTTAAAAGTAATTATAAAAAATTATGATAATGCAGTTGTTAAACATTCATTACACCCAGAGCTATTTAATTATTAAAATATTTTTTTGGTTATGGATCTTGAAATAAGCAATACAAAGTGATAAGGTTAGCTGAAATAACTTTTTTTTGACAAACTCAAACAAAATTTACATTACTATGATACCAAAACGGTATGATTCTTTGATTAACAAAACTAAACCATGAATTAAGTAAACTAGTCATAAAACATAACTTTGAAATGAACAAAAAAAAAACTTTTACAAAGTTAAAATTGTTTACTATTTACCTTCAACAGTGACTTACCACAAGTAACTTAATACCAACACTATTCTTTCAAAAATACAAAGTTCTTAAAGATTCACTAAAAATCTATAAAAAAAAGTCCTCTAGAAACTTCTAATACAAAAAATTTCAATTCACAATGAAAGTTAGATACTATGCTTTACAACTGAGAGCCTCAATGTTAATCTAGCTTATTAATTTATGTCAATAATAAATGAAATAACAGTAGGATTCTGTATCACTATACACTTTTAACTATCTTGGTAAATATAGTTGCCATGTTATCAAGATTTGATTTTTCCTTTTATGCGGAAATACATAGTTTTTTTTTATTGTTTTTATTATTGTTCAACTTATGTTGAACAATAATAAAATTATATATTATAATATGTAGTTAAATTCTATTACATTATTCTTGTTTTTTTTTTCTTTTTTAATTCTGGCTTCTTATATTTTTACTTATAATATTCATGACATTGAACTGTAATTTCTTAAATTACAATC
>NW_027110126.1:392293-426502 GCF_000696795.3 Halyomorpha halys | reverse complement strand
TATGTACTTTATAAGACCAAGGGAGTATATTGCATTGATTAATAGGGTTATGTTCCTTAAGTACATCTGATTCCTTGAATAGTTATACTATGGTTGCATCTTCATTATATATTTTTCTCCTAATTATATTTCAAGAAATTGGATTTATAATCAGTAAACATTAAATATTTGTAGAAACTAGAAATATTTCAACACAATCCTCCTAATAATTGTAATCTGGCAAATTCTTAGTACATTATTTTAAAACAGGTTTCCACAACAGTTTACACATCTCCACATTGTAAAAGAAATATCACAGCTCTACAGTTAATAAAAAATTTATATTTTTATCCAGATCTTTTGTGTTATTGTTTATACAATTGGCTGCAGCACATGTTTCTGGCACTTTCATCATTAGAAAAATTTCAATATAACTTCAGGTAAATACTACTAAGGATTAATGGTTTCTCCATTCAGGAAAAAAAACGTGCTCACACCAAGTTATATTTCATCTGATTTTACTCTTGTTTGAAGGACTTGTCTACTTATTGTTACACTTTCCATAAAAGAACCATTGAAGGTTGCTCAGGTTGGTTATGATATTTTATTCAGGCCAATAATATAGAATACCTAAAACATTCTCCATTCCTACACCTAAAGTTGAGCTATATATAACTCAGTACTTTTGTTAAATCTTCAATGAAATACTTACATAAATAAAAAATCTAACCTTTGAGAAATTTATTTCTGTTCATTTTAAATTCAAACTCATTTCTGCTTTAAACCATAAATGAAGAAAAAATCACTATGGATAAACATCCAAGAGTTTAATAAAAATAAAAATATTTGAAATTAAATTTTGTTTAATTACATTAGTATTACATTGAGGTTGTGATTGGTATTCTTTAAAATTTGTTTACACAACATTTAGTTTACATTTGTCTTGTTTGATCTGATCTATGATGAAAGCATTTAATATTTCTGTTCATTACTACTACATACAGCATTACAGAAAAAACGGACAATGGGTATTTGGTTGCTAGGTTATAAAGGTCAAGTACACTATAGTTAGAAAGAACTGATATGCTAAATACCTATGAAGTAACATACATTTTTTAAAAATCAAAAACAGGTCTGCATTCTTCATCATTCCAAAGATCAGTTAGCAAAGACTTCTTTAAATAGATATATTAATCAAAACTTCTTTATTTTTAAGATTTGGAACAAGCAGTATTTATAATAGGTATCTTTTGATTTAGAACAGATTAAATATCAAAATCCTGATATTTACTGATACTGAAGATCCCGATTTCAACATAAGGTAAGAACAGTGGTACAAACAGGTTTATTAAAAAAACACAAAGAGTACTCATAGTTAATGTTAAAATAAACTATTTAATGTGAGCCATCTTTCTTATTGATATTTTTCACAGTGAATTCTAATTGTTGTTGTTTGTATCTTTTTTAGCCCTGTAACTCGGGACAAAATGTTGGCTCACATTAACTAGTTTAATTAGTATTAAATTAATTAATTTAATTAGTATTTTTTTTTTTACCACACCTGGACCATCTCTCTTTTATTTCTTACACATAGATAATCAACAATCTTCCAATAAGTCTCAAAATATACAAGGCCCTCAACATACAAACATTAATAATCTCCACCACAGTTCTCGTATTTTAAACCACCGATCTGTAACATCACCCCATTATCACTGGAACTTTAACTCTCCTTGTTCCAATATATTTTTCAATGTTCTGCTGTTCTTAACATTTTTTGCTCAATCAAAATTCCATCTTCATAAATCTAATTTTAATAGCCTTCCTAATCTACCCAAGTGGGTTCATATGGGTGCATAACATTTCTTCCACTTCATTCACCCTAATGCTAATATTTTATGTTTAGGAATTATTCCAAGCCTTCTTCAGATGTTACTGAACTTACCCCCTCCCTCTTTGATTACTAATTTAGAATATATTTATAGAGACGACCTTATGGAATTTCTCTGAAGAGGGCAGGGAGCTTTCTCGAATGCACATCTGCAATATTATTTCCAACCACCTTCACACCCTCATTATAATAACAAAATACATTAAATTATTTCAGTTTCCTAAGTTTCAATGGATTTTAAGCTGCTATTGCCCCAATTTCGATAAACTTCAAATAGGAAATAGAAAAATAATCTCCATCAGTAATAAAAGGTTACACTTACACAGGTATGTATCTATAAGAAAATTACTTTCAACTTATCTGATTTTTGCTAACAATTCCATTTAACTAAAAAATTAAGTAATTATCATATAAGTAATCATAAATTGAACACCAATTATCTGAGTGAGTTAGCCAGTAATAATTAATTAATGCAAAGCATAAATATTGAGGAAGGAAAAAGGCTAAAATGAGGAAGCTAAAATTGCACGAGTGTTTGAATTTTTAAAAGCACATCGCCTTCTTTATAAATTATAACTCCTCTTCGATTTTTATGTGTTTTTATTTATTTTTTTTTATTTTATTTTTTTTTAATTATTTCTATATTTTTTTTTATTTTTGTATTATTTATTTATTTAATTATTTTATTTTATTCTATTTTTTATTTTTTAATTTTTTTTTTTTACTTTTATCATCCCATAGGCGTTGATGACCAGAGGGTTTTACGCCTTTAAGCAAAAAATCAACAACAACAACAACAAAGCATAAATATAAACAGTGAATACATTATAAAAACACCAGGGTGATTTAACGATCACTGATAATTAGTTAAATGCATGGTGATACCTGACTTATACCTCTATGACTTCTACTTTTCAATGAATGGTTATGCAAAAAAGTCTAAAAAGAAGAAATATGAATGTGAGGGCTTGTTATAGATAAATGACTAACCGATACTCCCAAAGAGAGCATAGTTGGTATAAAAAATTCAAATGTTATTTCTTAAACAACGGAAAATTATACAAACTTAAGCAATCCACATACAAATGTTTACATAATTGAGAACCACATGGGCATTCAGCAACCGAAGAAGTTGATTAAGTTTTTCTTCTATTACTCAGTAGAATATTCCACCTTCAGGGGATAAAGGACTCTGGGCTTTGCCTGGTGAAAGTCTCAATAAAGTAATTGTAAAATAGTTTTGTAGGATATTTGCTAACCTTGGTATGAAGCTATGTAGTTGTAAAAAATTATATAAGTAAATTATTCAGTAACATAAGTTTATGAAAGTATTGTTTCTTCCTGAAACTCAACAAATTCATAGTTACTTATTTAAAAAATATACACAAGCAGTCATTGGATTAACCAAGAGAGCTTTGCAAGAGATCTTGAACTTGCCATAAACAAGCCCTGAAAGTGCAGCGAAACAAGCTAAATTCTGTAAGAAGGAGGTCTGGTAAAATAAACATGAAAGATCTCCTGGGAAGGAAAAAGGAAAGAGCCAAACTATGCTGACTCTGGATACAGGAAACCACTAGATTTATATATTTATCCAATGGCATGCAGATTTTGGCTTTATAACAAAATAAAATATTACTAAATTGAGCTAAATGGAACTGCCTAATTAATGTTATCAATGTAAAGTAAGGAAATAGGGTAGTTTTGAACTATATATTGTACTTTCCTAGGATATAATATAAGGACATATATTCAACATTTTGCATCAGGCCCTGGCGATGAAGTACAAGTTAATTGAAGAAAAGAGCCTATATTACAAATACTACTCAAACAGACTACACCAAAAAAAGTTCTCTCGGGCTATATTTGGATGAATCAATTACTACAGACCATACAGTATGCCATAATAAGCCAGACATCCTGCTTATAGATCTAAGAAAAAAAAAGGTGGAAATTATTGATTTTGGGATCCCCAGCGATAATAATATAAGCTCCACTGTAGGAGAAAAATAAGGAAACATCAGGAATTGGCATTTGAATTGAAGGAACTGTAAGATTTGGAGGGTGTTACCACTACTCCAATCATTATATCCACTAATGGTCTTGTACCAAAATCCACAGTATGAGATGCTTGAAAATTAAATTTGTACAACTAACCACAATTAATTAATTTAGATGATAACAATTGTTTACTATATTTTTAAAGTCCCTGAAAATATTTTTAAAATAAATAAATAAAAATGAGAATATAATTTCATAGTCATAGATGTGAATATCGCTGATATTAGGTAGTCAATAATAAATAATATTTTATTTATTTATTTTTTCATATTATAAAACTATAATTTTTTAATATGATTAAAATAATATTATACTAACATTTTTATTAAGTGGATTAGTTATCCAACGTAGCTATCCAGATACATCTCATAACATCCGGGTCCTTGTACAAGTTGGCCAGTTCCTGGTTTTGTCTGGTTCTCTATTCATCATTCACCTTCACTGGGCCAAATATCTTCCGAGGGACCTTCCTCTCGAAAATTAACATTTTTTCCTCACTGTCCATGTTTCACACACATAAGTCAGGACAGGTCTTTCATGTACTTCAGGAGGCCATAATAACATCTGTTTGCGGCAAAAATTCTTTGATTCACCTCCTGCCTCATGTCATTGTCCACAGTCACTACCGATCCCAAATATTTAAACCTATGAATTATTTCAAAGTAGTATATACCAAGTTGGATTATTGGACTATCCCTAAATGTAAGAGGCCATAAGAATTAAGGGATTAAGGATGCCATAAGAATTAGATAAATTTTGGATGATTCATTACTCTTGGAACATCCTAATGAAAATCTTATGTGTGGATAATACTCTCATCATTGGATGTTAAATTAAAGGAAAAATAAAAAATTATGGTTACAAAGGTTAAAAAATAATGCGGTTAAGATGAGTATGATATCTATTTGAAGGAGGCATTTTTCTTTGGAGGCACTGGTCTTTGGAAAGATGAAAAATACAGACTTAGTTTTAATTAGAAAAAAAAAATTATGTAACTTCATAGGTAAATTATAACTTTCTATAGTAAATTATTATTTTCTATCTATAATGTACTTAAACTGTAGCAAACATGTATCCATTTTTCTCTAATGCTGTATGTAGTACTAAAAAACAGCAATATTAAATGCTTTCATCATAGATCAAATAAAATAAATAAAAAGATCTATCACACCCTCAATGCAATACTAATGTATTTAAAAAAAAAATTAATTTAGGAGAATATGGATTTAAAATATTTTTATTAAATCTTATATTTTGTTATATATTTGTGTAGTACTATAATTCACTTCAAACAATATTTTTAATATGGCTCTTTATATGAAATTCTAAAAAAAAACTGGGAAACACCTGCTTCCACTAACATCAAAATCCAAAGCTTAACACTGCCATAATCCCTCCAAGTCCCAAATATACACATAATATTTATCTATCAAAAACGACAACAATTTCACTTCTACCACCCACCATCATACATGAACTGAGCATCAAATATTAAATGGGTATGAAAACTGAAATACCATGCCATAAAAGGTGTATTAATGTTCTAAAATTCAAAATGAAAAATCTCCAACCCAATGATAATAGAATAAAAAATCTAATGCTAAAAAATAAAGTCCAACATTAAACAAATGTGTTAAATATAATTATTAAACCTACAGAAATAAGTTAATACCTTATAATGATCAATTAGTAATCTGAAACTATTCCAATTTTGCACCTCAAGGAAAAACAGTTCTTAAAACAACAAAAATCTCAATATTCATACACAAACAAAATAGTAAAACAATGACCAAAAGCTATACCTTTTGGAAATATACACTTTAGACATCATTTATTAATTTAGTTCTTACACTGACGAATGATACATTATAATTATTTTGAAAAAAGAGAAAATTCAATAAATTAGATATTTTCCGATATTTATTGGAACAGCCATGATCCAACAGAGTTCTAAAAAATATTAAAATATTGTAGGATATTTATACAAAAAGAATTTTCCTGACTAACAAGTAAAATATATTCTTGAAAATATTTACACAAAATCTCTTTTTACGGAATATTAACAACAATAGAAAAACAGGGTTAATAAAAAAAAATAATCACAAATTCATTTTTAATCTTTAAAAGTTTTGCCTTATCTTTAAAGCTGGCACAATAATTGTCCAACATTTATTTTAAACTAATAAGGGAATTATAGGCAGTTGGCAAATTATAAAACTTTCATCATAAAAAAAATAAATAAACAATTAAAGTGAAAATTGTATATATAGATGATTGAATGCATATACATTTCAAAATGGTTCATCATCAGTGAATTATTAACACTTTGATGCATGATTTTCTCAATATTGTGAAAAAAATTCTGAATGATAAAATTAAGTTTCAGAACTAGCCACATAACTGACTTTTGCAATAATCCGTCTTTTTATTTTCACTGAATGCTAGCCAACGGTTCCTGTCTTTTCTAATGTTTGTAGCAGGTTGTCCTTTTTTTTTTTAACCTAGATTTAGTGAACAGGTTGATGTAAGTCTGCCTTTTTTCCGAGATTCCTGGCCAAGGGAGAGTGGGCTGTTAGCAAGGAGAATTCTATACTTTTTTTGTGTCATCAGTTTTTTCCTATTTTTTCATTTGGCATCTTATAAATAAAATAGGAATTGACTATTGACTGGAATCTACAACAATCAAGATTATTTATTTTCTGTCAGGAAACAGGAGAAGTACAGTGAGGACGTTTTCTTTAATAACCTCCTGATCATAATCTTCAGTGTCTACAAGAGCTGTAATTAGATACAAATAAGTTCAGTTCTGTAGAGCTTTTTCATTTCACCATTCTAGATTTTAAAAAAGTTGTCCTCAAGACCCATTATGAAAAGCTGCCAAGTCCCAGTGCACATATTTTTCGGGTAACATTGACCACTTTTTGATTTTATGGAAAGCAAAATAATGTATCCATTTTGAGGCTCAAATAAAGACTGCTAGTTTTGTTCAATTTTGACCTTATATACCTACAGATGATGTTCTGTAGGTATATTAGGTCAAAATTCAACATTCAAACGTCTACAGGTCATTTGTAGAATATTGTTTACTAGAGTTCTGCAAAATTTAAACAAATCGTACTGAGGGGTTAAAATGAAATATGATGCCTGTAAGCATCACTATGCAACAAAGGATTAATTACTGTGTCTGTAATTAGTTTATTAGCAGTGTTCGTTATCTAAATTCGAAAGGTCAGGAGTGAATAAATCATTAAAAATTATTTCATTCTTCTTGACCACAGCCCCCACCCATCTCCCCTTCAAATTTAGTTCAATATAAATCTTTTTTTAAATTAAAAACTAATTAGGAATCAGAATAATAATTAAGAAGAATAAAAACATGTGTTCTATTTCTGAGTTCTCTTTTATTGCCCTTGAAATTACCTAAATCTTTTTAATCATAAATGAAAAACACAGCATAGAATAAATACACCCAAGAGAGAATACAGACTGAAGAATTGGAGAGTCAAGTTATAAGATTTCATGCGTTACAATTCATATATTTTTTTTTTTTGGTAATTGAAATAATATTAAATTTTTTAGAATTTTCACATTGATTTCTACATCTTCACACAACCATGCTCTAAAAAAACTTTGTCTTCTATTTTATAAGATAAAAAAAATAATAATAATTCCTGAAGATAAATATGTTTTTTTCAATATTACTATATTGAAAAAAAATTCACTTTTTCTTATTATGAAAGTTTTCATTAATATATAACTATTTTGTATAAATGTTTTTAATCTTTTCTTAACCTGATTATAGCCATTAAAGTCGTATTGGCTGGCTAAGCTGTGATTGAAATAAGTAAGGGAGCACATGGCCTGACCAAACATTTTTATGGATGTATAGCGACAAGTGCTACCAAACATAGAATCTATGTTTAATATAAAAAAAAAAAATGTTTAACGTAGAATTATGTTAACAATACTAGTAATAAGATTACAATCTTTTAGTGTGCTCACAGTAAAAAATGAAGTTTTGGGGTCTTTCCTAAGCACCAACCATATAGAAGAATATAACATTTCCATATTTCTGAAAAGGTAGGTTGTTTTTTGGATATAAGAATTGTTCAGTTTTTATTACCATATATATTATATATTAAATTAAGCTACTTGAGCAGCTAAAAATGTGTCCCCTAAATTAATAAATGCTACAAAATCTAGTTACCATAACACAAAAGATAAAAGACAAAAAGAAAAGAAATGAATAAAGAAGTAAAACAAGAAGACAGCCTTAGCACACTCCTTAAAGAGTATATTAGTGAACAAGATCCTAAAATATGTAAACAGAGACTGATACAGACAATTTGGGATAGTGAACCTAAAAGATAATTGGACAAAAATGTTTTTGTATTTGGATTGTTGGAATGACAAAAGTCCTAAATTTTTTTATTGCCATAGAATCGTCTTTATCTACAAGTGATACATTTTCTACCTCGAAAAAAAAAAAATAATAAAAAATTTTCATTTATTTTATGTTTTATTCTTTTTTAGTGATCTATTTTTATGAAAAAGGTCATCATAGAAATTTCTAGTTTATACGGTACATCATTTTAAAAAAAAGAGAGTTATTCCAGGGTTGTGAGGAAATAACGGAAAACCCATATCTTAATATACCAACAGTCTTAATATCTCAAAAATGATCAAACTGTATGAAAAAGTCATAAATTATTAAAAAGCCACACGACTTCATAACTGGAACAGTAAATTTTTCAGTAAAACTGAAATGTATTTATTAGTTAATTAGTCGTCTAACTAGACGGCTAATTAGCAACAACTGATTTTAAAATGTAGATCGTCGGCCTGTCGCTAGGCGACGCCTTAGCAACTATATAACAACCCTTAGCATAGGTTTCCCTTATTTAATTATTATAATACAAATATAAAATACATGTTTCTTTTAAAATAAAAAAAAAATTGTAACGAAAATAACACAAATAAAAATAAATGTAATTGAATTAAATACTGATACTAAGTAAATACTATTTATAACATAATTATTAAACCTGGCATTAACAGTATTATTTACAACACGTTTAAATACTATACTTAAATTGATAATGAGGTGTAGATAGTTGACCGTAGATTAATGCTTGGAGAAGTTTGTCGGGGGGTGCAGTCAGCAAAGAACAACATAAATAAACAAAATAATATTTTCTCTAAATGTTGTTGTTATCTCTTTTGTTCTATAGCCCTTATGAAGACCTGAAACTCAGGTCGAAACGTCGGCATAAAATAAATAAATATGGTTTTGTTAATTTATGTTGTTCTTTGCTGACCGCACCCCCCACCAAACTTCTCCAAGCATATACTTAAATTGATTTGAATGACCTAGGGTTGTATTGTACTTTTCTTGTTCATGTGCCTTCTTCAAACTACCTACTTTATTCCAGTAAATCACAAAAAGATGAATATAATTAATTATACTTTGAAGTTACCTAAAATATAATTATAAAGGACGATAGTAAAATTATTTTCAGAAATGTTCCAAACTACGAAAATGTTTGCGCTTCAAGAAAGCTAAAAATAATTCAAATCAAAATAGAATGGAGTATGTGGGTTTTTGATAATTACATTACTCCATAATAAGAATATTATTTATATTTTATTGTCCTCCATAATATGGGGCAATTGAAAAAGCAAAATACTACGTATAAGCGTCTGTTTGAGTCTGCTTAAGAACAAATGTGGAGTTACCTTTACTTTCAACCCTGGATCATATTAAACCTACAGCCTCCAGGGTTGTGAGGGTTGTCAACTAAACGGCTCATGATTTGCTGTGTGAAATAATTTGTATAATTAGATTGAGACGAAACAAATCGAGTGCTCGCGAATCCCAAAAATTGGTAGCAAAATCTAGGACGTTCTTTAAAATTGGTAGAATTTATAAACGTTCAGGGTTGAGATTTAAAATATGAGACAAATATATATTATGATGTAAAACCTAAACGGTGAAGATAAATTCATTTTCGTTAAAGTACATGGTATTACTGATTATACCTGTCAGAAATCCCGCTCCAATTTTCTCTGTCTCTCTTTCCATGTCGTTGACAAGGAGTATTCAAATATTTAAATGTTAACCCAAGGACACTCCAGGGTTGTGAGGAAATTGAATAGAATTTTTCATCACCCTTTACTTCAATAAAACTACTATTCCAAATGAGTGAGTTTGTAGTACAGTCCTTCTCCTATATAAAGACTTTTTTTCATATCCACATATTAATATAAATACTTTCCGATTAGCGAGGAATACAAATCGTACTTTGAAGATAGAATGACCCAGAAATGAAAACATAGATTTACATAGCTTTCGTGTTTTGATTGTGTGTATGACAATAGTCCTAAATTTTTTTATTACTATTGCTATAGAAAGGAAAACATAGTTGTGTTTTACTTAACCCATAAACAAAAGTTTTTTTCTCAATACTACATTTTCCTTTTCCTAGTATCCTTCTGTTTTCCTCCATATTTCGTATGTTGTTCATTTAATCAGTTTCACTTCTTTGTGTACTGTAATGTGGAAAACAGGTAGTTGTTAATAAGTGCTACTGATATGTGCACCTTGGTGTTGCTGTTTTCCAATAGAGACTTCAAACGTCCACTGTAGGAATCGAGTGGCCTGTTTGTTTTGTAATTTAGAATCATTACAATTTTGGGTATGGAACCATTGAAGGTATAAGATATAAAAAAGTCATCTTTCGAATGGGTTAATGTCTCGTTCATGTACCTAATTTCATACGTGTGCGTGTGTGTATGGGTAGAGAGAGATAGAGAGATAGAGTGAATAAGGGGAAGTGTTCGCGAGCGCGCGTGTGTATTACATTTGTATTTTCTAAAGGATATAGGATGGATGATCCTAAAGGATCTATCATAAAAATTGCTCTCTCCTTCTCTTGATTCTTCCATAAACGAAACTAAGACATGGTTACGGAGGACTGCAGATGCCACCCTAACAGACGTGCTAGCAACACTACGGCAAGCATTAACTCAGCTTTATGGTGTACCATCGGAAAAGGACACTCAATAAAACATCTTGGGAGGAACGATCTATCGAAGAGAAAAACATTCCACTTTCTTCACAATTCATTACGACGTAAACATAATTTGACAAGTGGCTTTACCAACTACAGGGCTTGGGAATTCAAATCTTATATATAAAAACATAATTGTAATACAAATAAAATAAAATAATAAATCGAAGCTGTTAAAAAAAATAATAACAAATTTAGACAAAATGATGAATACTGAAAATTAATATGATAGATTCTTGAAAACAGAGAAATAACCAGATTATAGATATAAAAAATCATCAGTAATTTACCTAGAAAGAAATATAAAGCAACTCTTTCGTGAAACAATGTGTGACGAGCTCAACTAAAACTATTTCAAAAATTAATTGTGAATAAAACTAAAAAAATAATGAGATAGAGAAAATTTGCTAAAATCTGAACTTTCTCAACAGTTTTCTCCCAACTTATGGATGGGTCTTAATACACTAATTTTTATATACAATGAATATATTCATGCACCATTGTGTCAATTTCCGCAGCCTCAAGAATTCGGAAACTTCCTTCATACCTAAAGGACTATCCAACTTAAAGTATACGTAATTATTTTTTAAAAAGGAAGGGAGAGTGAATGATATACGAATATTTATATACAGTAAATATATTTATGCACCACTGATATTCATGTGTCACTTATATTTATAATACCACTTGTTGCTAAATCAGTTTCCTGTTAATGCTCAGGTTATGATCACGGTTCATGTCACATTTGCCATGTGTTTAATTCAGTGTAATAAAGCCTATTTTACGGTATTCCTTATTTCATTATATCAGATCTCAAGGTAATTTCCTGAACTTTTTTGGCCACCAAGAAGTTTTGAAAGTTTGGTTATAAACAGCAAATGCTCGTTTGAGCATAATGATTTCTTTGAGTGAAATTTTAGCTGTTTAAAGTAGGTTCTAAAATCCAAATTTTCCTGACTTTTGGGGATTTTGAATAGTTGGGTTAATGATATCATTCCCCACCGAAGTACACAATCCAACCTCCACTATAACCCGGCAAACGTCTCATCCATTACAATCAGATTGGGCTCAACTAATACTACCATCTATCTCTAAGTCAATACCTTGAGTATTTTAAGTTATCATTATGAATTTTGTAAGTTCAAATACTTTTTCTACCCTACAATTAAATGATTATAATTAGTTATAACTGAGAATAGTCAGCTAAAAATTCATTGAAATGGGCATATAATGCTATGTAACAGCCAATAGATTAAACTTTCAGAGACTGTACCAAGAAGTTGGTGGAAAGATTCTGTTAGATCGAAGAGATCACTGAATTGAGGATTCGGACTCTTATGGGATTCAGTGTAAAGAACTGGAGTTGGTATCAGGATCGGGAGCATTCTGGGTGGATCCTGAGTGATCATTAATATTATTTATAGATTTACATTTTACAAATTATTTTACATGCACTAGAAACTGGAAAAATTGTCGGTATTCTGTGTTTATTACTGGAAAATGACATCATGAGCAGAACTGATTTTTTTTTTAACATCGTTTTCATACACGAAAATCATGCATAAGGAATATTAATTGAAGCATGTTTTAAGTTGTACTACACAACATAAAAAAATAAAATAAGGTAATATATTCAAACAAAAAAAAAAAAATCTTAAAAATATAAAATGAAATAAAATTTAAATTGAAGGCAAAAAGAAATTTTATTAAGAAAGTCACTATACTATATCTGAGCATATTAAATTTTTAATTAGAATTTTTTCCATTACATAAATCTGAAAATTGCTGTCTTTCAAATAATAAACAGTCAAAGAGGTATTAATGGGGGATAGAAGCGGTCTGTGTAATCCCAAAATCTGAAAGTCACAACCTCCATCAATCTACAAAAATTGAGGTAGAAAATCATACCATTGATATACTCCAAGATGCTAATTAAAAATATTTGGAGGTCAGTTTTCCTAAAAAGAAGGGTGTAGTTCAGTAAATTCCCTCCAGACCTTTGGTATAATGAAAAAGTTTTTCAAAATTACTAGGAAATTTTAAATAAATATAGGAGCCATCAGGGACAATATTACTCAAAGATGTAGGGCCCATCATCTGTAAATGTAGTTCAATTATTATACACTCGACACCGTAGTTGGGTTTAAATCATTTTTCATTAAAATAAAAACGATATATCTCCATACACATACTTGGTATATACAAAAATTTACAGTTGACATCTTTAAATTTTAATAAATTTCTTAGTTCAGCTATTACTAGTAGTAGCAGTTAAGAAGTTATTGGATACAAACCTTTGGATATTGGTATATCTATAATAAGCGATCTAAAATGAAAAAATATATATTGTTTTGAGTTATTATTATCATAACCGATTACCATGCTACTTTCTCTCTTAGTAGTTGGAGCACAACTTCACTCCAAATTATAATGTGAACTGTATTATTAAGATTAAACCTGCAATATTAGAATATATAAATTATTTTTCACTGGTACCATCTCGGATTGTATAATTGATTGATTCCAAATTTCTGTTAAAAAAAAATTAATAGCTACTCAAATTTCGTACACTAAATTAGCTTGTAGCTTATTATGTTTTTATTTTTTAAATTGAGGTGAATTTTGAGTCAAGTGGCTGTGAATGGCTTTTGTATGTAATAAAGTAATTATTTTTGTTTAGTATTTTGGAATCTTGCAACAGTATTTTAAAAAAAAGATACATCAAGACAAATAACTGTTACTTTTTGACAGTTAGAAACTTCAGACTGCCCGGTGATGCCCCTACCCTTCACATACAAATGTACTAAACAAGTCTCAATGCAATTCTCCCATCTACGTTTCGGTCAATTAGTCAGGTCTTCTTGTTCATTTCGTTTTAACCTCTTATGTACTCTAACTAGGGCTGGAAGGAGGAGTATTTTAAGTGGTGTTTTTGAGAGGATACGAGGGGAAGGGTTAAGCAACCAGGCAACCACAAAATTTGGAGTATAACAACCCTTTGCAATTATGTAAATGACCGTTAAAAAATAAATAAAAACGTCCTACGGTAAACTGACCTCCGAGAGAACTTTCTTAGAGTCCATCAAATAGTAAATTCACCACTGAAACCTACCTTCCACCATTACAATTAATGCAAAAAAAACATAATATTAGGATATTAATTATATTATGTAATACAAAATTTTATAAATTGTATAAAAATAAAATCTGATCAAAATATAGTTGATGTAATTAAATTCACTATCTCAAATGATTAAAGTTTAAAATCATCAAAAGATTGAGAATAAGCCGTTCAAAGTAGATTTAATTGAACAATCATCCCATTCCAACCGCGTTAGCTGTTGATTTTTTTCAAAAAAAAAAGTAATTTGACCTTCTAGTTTCCCAGAGCCCATAAAATAGTAAATTCACCACTGAAACCTACCTTCCACCATTATAATTTATGCAACAGAACATAATATAAGGACATTAATTATATTATGGAATATACAATTTTATATATTTGTATATAAATAAAATCTGATTAAAATTAATTTTAGAGATTTTTATATAGCTACGGAATTAGTGAAAAATATAGTTGATGTAATTAAATTCACTATCTGAAATAATTAAATTTTTAAATCATCAAAAGTTTGAGATGAAGCCGTTCAAAGTGGATTTAATTGAACAATCATCCCATCCCATACGCGTTAGCTGATTAATTCTTTCCAAAAAAAATGTAACTTGAATGGAATTGTACAGAAAAAGAAAAAAAATATAGAAACAATTAATGGTTAAAGTTTTCGCTACTGCATTTAAGAAACGAAAAATTAAATATCATTGTAAATGCATTTCATTCAAGGAATAAATCTGAATGCACTGAACTATACAGGTAATCGACACCGTAGTTGGGTTTAAATTATTTTTCGTTAAAATAAAAACGATATATCTCCATTTTCAGACTTGTTATATACAAAAATTTACACAGTTAATATCTTTAAATTCAATTATTTTTGTAGTTCAGCTATAGTACTCGTAGCAGCACTTAAGAAGTTATTGGCTATAAACCTATGGATATTGGAATATCTATAATAACTAATCTATAATGAAAAAATATATATTTTTAGAGTTATTATTATTATTATTATCATAATCGATTACCATGCTATTTTCTCTCTAAGTAGTTGGAGTACAACTTTACTCCAAATTGAAAATAATGTGAACTTTATTATTAAGGGTAAACCTGCAATATTAGAATATATAAAATTAATTAATTGGAAAATAAATAATAATGGGGATATAGTCAAAGATAAAATTTGGAAAATCAGTTTGGCCATAAATAAAACATTCCTTAAATAAATATGTGAAAGAATAGAAATTTTACTATGCTACACAATATCAATCCTTTTCAACACTGAATTGAAAATTCATTACACAATTTTCATTTATTTAACAATACAGGAACAGAACAAAGAAATTTCAAAATGAAGGATGTTGTGAAAATGATGCATTAGAAGATATAGTGCTGTCACTGGACGGTCTAGATGCAGGGTTGTATTTTCTATCTGACATCTTCTACCTGCGAGGGACGTTACACCCCTGCACAAAATGGCCAGTATGCTTTTATTGCCTTGTAAAATCATCAAAAACTTACTTTCCAAAATAATATAAGGAAAAGAACTATAATGGACAGCATGAAGAAACATTTAAGACAGAGTTTTCTTTGTGATACTTCAAAGTTTTTGAAAAAATATTTATGGAAATTTACAACTGTACAATAAAACACAAAAGTAAATGTAATAATCTTTAAGAAAGAACACATCATAATACTATAGTGGTACTAATGTTATTTTCATAATAATAAATATTAATTTAAAAATTATTAGAAAGAAAGAAATAAAAATTCAATAACCTATAAATTAATTTAATAAACAAAAACCAAGACTAGCCAAGGTGGAAGTATCCATATTCATTTCTCGGGAACGCCGAGAAATAAATATTAACCGTTCCACGTGGAAATCGAACCCAAAACTCTGGGACCTAAGCCCTAAATCAAACAGCGGCGCGTAACGTCCATAATGATAAAATTCAAAATATTATATGAATATTAAGACAGGATTCAAATTTTTCATTTCCAAATCGATTTTAATTTTAGATAAGATTCCACCATTTAAAAAGTAAAGTTAAACAATGCATCGATTACAAAAAGTTGAACAGGTAAACAAGACGACAGGTTACCAATTTTTTTTTTAGATACTTGGTTTAATATATTGACTTAAAACATAAAGGAAAAAAGAGCTATTTACGTCTAATAGTTCTCGAGATATAGCTTTTTAAAAAACAAAACTACTTAAAAATCTTCTAAAAGATTAGTAGTTAGTTTATTTATTTTGAGAAATCGATATCTCAGGAACTATGAGACGTACAGGTGTCAATTAGCACTCAAATTAAAGCTACTATAATGGACCATAAAGAAGTTTATTACCTTTACCTTCGTATGAATATTATTCATCATGATATTTTATAAAATAAATTGATTTATAGTTTTCGGACAATAAATTTGATTTATGAAAAACTTCATTTCAGAAACCATTTGATGTACAGATGTCTGCCAGCGCTCAAATTAAATTATCTAGTTAAATTTGCTATAAAATAGTTAATAATGTTTATCTTTGATAGATTAGTAGTTTTTATGATATTTGACAAAATGAACTCACTAAATGATAATTTCTAGTTGTTCTTATAAAATGTTGGATACTTGAAAAAATATATCTGTAGACCCATAAGACGCACATATGTTTGCCAACAATCAAAATAAAGGAAATTTAACTTACAATAAAGTAATTTATGACACTTATCTTCGTAAGGGTACTAGTTTTATCATACTCACACATGAATATAAATTTGGCAAATGAAAATCTGTCCGAACAACTATAAATCAATTTATTTTAGCAAATATTATGAAAGCTACTACTCGTAAAAAAATAAACGTCATAAACTACTTTATAGTTCATTAAACTAGCTTTAATTTGAGTGGTAATGAACATCTGTACGTTAAATGGTTTTTGAGATATAGATTTTTAAAAATAAATTCACTAACTATCGATCTTTCAGTACGTTAAATACAAAATATTTATCTGGATTATCTCTCTAGGAAGTCTGGTGAGTCAATTTTTTATAATTTTTTTGAGGTTTATAATTACTTCCATCATTTTCAATAAATTATTATTTATTCACTCATTAACATTGTACAACGTTTCGAGACACACCGTCCCATATTCATGTACTACAAAAACCTATAACAATATTAAAAACTATAAAACACCAATCTTCTACTTTATATATTTTATTTTATACAATAAAAGTCACCTCATGATTTCACATGGGAAAATCATGTCCTCCATTTTTTCATCTTCACTTCTCTGTGGCACAGCTATCAATCTACCTTTCATACTGAGAGTGAGAGTGAGAGAAGTGAAGATGAAAAAATGGAGGACATGATTTTCCCATGTGAAATCATGAGGTGACTTTTATTGTATAAAATAAAATATATAAAGTAGAAGATTGGTGTTTTATAGTTTTTAATATTGTTATAGGTTTTTGTAGTACATGAATATGGGACGGTGTGTCTCGAAACGTTGTACAATGTTAATGAGTGAATAAATAATAATTTATTGAAAATGATGGAAGTAATTATAAACCTAAAAAAAAAATTATAAAAAATATTTATGAAATGTTACTTTTTAAAAAGCTATATAACCTAAATAACTCTATTAGGGCTCATATTTTAGCAAATTTACTCTACTTTAAATGACGTTTTCTTAGGTTTTCTTTTGTTGTTGCTACTTTTTAAGATATAGAGCTCCGAATGAAAAATTAAATTTTTTATTCCCCTTCCTATACTTGGCAGACTCATCAATTTTGACTAGTAATTATACATAGTTTTCATTAAAAAATTCGGGTGAGATAACTGCCTTTTTTCTACTCTTGGGCTTTTGTACTTTAAGCTCATGAGGGTTGACAGCAACGAGATGGTGAGGAATCTCTGCCAAACACTACGAGTGGACTATCGGAGCCATTTGAAATAAGGTAAGAGCTGAGAAAAGGAGACCAATTCTCCTCTTCCTCAGAGAACCTCCTGGTTCTCCTTTTTACTCTATTATCATCCTAGAGACATTATTTTATCATTATGTTATTTTACTTATTTACTTTTCATACAGATTTTTTATTTTATACATTTATTTAATTTTATTTTAGTATGTATGAGATCATTCATCACTATTACCTATTCCCCACACCTATTGCCAAAAAAAGTTGTAAAAAAAATAAATATATATATATATATATTTAGTATACATAAAAACAAAAATTATCCTCCAAAGTATTGTGAATCGAGCTGAATTAGGTTAATTAGGAGCTAAGAAGAAAAAATCTACAATAAGATGGCTACTGTGGGTCTCTAATCAATGAGATGAGGAGATGAGAGCAGGAACACAGGTAGAAAATAAAGCATACTTTGCTCTGCTCTAATTATTAAAACGTAGTTGTGGTTCTCCTGAGCAGAACCACTAAGGCTATACAGGATCTCTAACAAGACCTGTTGCATAACGTATGCAAGTATGACATTCAACTAATATGCTACGGAAAACTGGACCGGTTTGATTGAAATCTTGGCACAATATTCGAGATATGAAGATCAAGGATCAAATATACAAGTGTCCAAATATAATATTGAAATGATTAGGACATCTCCAAAGAATGGACGATGCAAAAGTAGCTACAACTTCATATCATTGCTTTGCATTAATAGTGGTACAGCTAAAAAAAAAGACAGTAGCCATTTTTATTTTCCTTAATTTTCCAACCTGTTGATCTCTACGTTCAGGGAATTACTAGGGTTTTGTCCTAATTTCTGTTTTTTTAAAGGAAGTGGGTGTACGTCAGTAGACAGGGGGTTACCCGAATATATCCTACCGATTCCAAGGTACATCATATTAGGACACCCTTTGTTTCCTGTTGTCTTCGAGTATATTTTCCCTCATAACAATAATGTTTTGTGAGTAATTGATTGTTAATTGTTTCAACGTTCCCTTCTTTAAAAATGGCTTGTTTACCAGTTTAAAAAAAAAGGAGATGCATTGACAACGTAACTAACAAGTGCATTGAAAGGGAAACAAGATAGTACAAGAGCCGAAGAGCAGAAAAAAGGCAGTTATCTCACCCCAATGTCAGATTACTTTAATGAAAACTATGTATAATTACTAGTCAAAATTCATGAGTCTGCCAAGTATTGGCAGGGAGAATAAAAAATGGCGGCTGTTTCAAAGCGATAAAAAAATTTTTTTTTCACTCGGAGCTCTATATCTCAAAAAGTAGGAACAACACATGAAAACTTAAGAGAACGTCATTTAAAGAAGAGCAAATTTGCTAAAATTAGTGTCCCTATAAAGCTATTTACATTAAATGGTTTTGGAGATATAGTTTTTTTAAAAAGCAACATTTCATAAAAATGTTGTTTGGTACGCACTGAAAGATCAGTAGTTGGTGAAATCATTTTGAAAAATCTATATCTCACAACCCGTTTGACGTACAGATGTCTATCAGCGCTCATTAAACTCGTATTAAACCCAGTGTAATGAGCTATAAAGTATTTTATGATGTTTATCTTCGTAGGAGTAATAGTTCACATGAGATTTGCTAAAATAAATTGATTTATTATTATTATTAATTTATAGTTGTTCGGATAAATTTTCATTTGAAAAATTTATATTCATATGTGAATATCATAAAAACTACTACCCTCACAAAGATAAGTGTCATAAATTACTTTATATTAAGTTAAATTTCATTTATTTTGAGTGTTGGCAGACATATGTGTGTCTTATGGATCTAGAGATATATTTTTTCAAAAATCCGACATTTTATACGAACAACTATAAATTAACATTTTGTGAGTTTATTTTGTCAAATATCATAAAAAATACTACTACTACTAGCTTTAATTTGATCGCTGGCAGACATCTGTACGTCCAATGGTTTCTGAAATAAAGTTTTTAATAAATCAAACTTATTGTCCGAACAACTATAAATCAATTTATTTTAGCAAATATCATGAAAACTCCTGTTCCTACAAAGGTAAAGCTGATAAACTTATTTATAGTCCATTAAACTAGCTTTAATTTGAATGTTAATAGACATCTTTACGTCTTATAGTTCCTGAGATATAGATTTCTCAAAATAAATTAGATAACTACTAATCTTTCAGAAGATTTTTAAGAAATTTTGATTTTTAAAAACCTATATCTCGAGAACTATTGGATGTAAATAGCTCTTTTAGGGATAATATTTCAGCAAATTTACTCTTCTTTAAATAATGTTCTCTTAGATTTTCTTTGTTGTTGGTAGTTTTTAAGGTATAGAGCTCCGAATGAAAAATTAATGTTTTTTTAAGGTTTTGAGACAGCCGCCATTTTTTATGCCCCCTACCTAGAAGAAGAAAGAATTGTCATAAATTAGGCGGAGAAAACTAAATAATTGATTAATATTTAATACATAAATATATGACCTCACATTCAGCATATACACTCGTAATTGTGATCTGTATTTAGCTTAAATTAGGTTAAATGATTCAATAGTTGTGAAACTACTTAAGTTATTTAATTATTAATTTAATGCAGGTTCGAACCAATTATCTTTTTGAATTTAATAATATGATCATGTTCCCTTTCCATAATTCAAATATTATTAAAAACATTTTTAAAGGGAACTAAGTTATACCCATACATATAACCAATTTATTTACATACATTTTATTACATATTTCTTCACATAGTGTTCAGATTTATTGTTTCTAACCATTTTCTAAAGAAATATGCTTTATTGGCCCATGCTGCCCAAATACATGGTTCGCTATAACACACAGCATACCTATCAATCTATAATTGGACAATTACATTAATAGTTTTCAAACAATTATCAATACACTAAATAAAATACATTTTGTTTCTTAACAAAAAATTTTCCTTTTTCCTTCCTATATACATCTATTAGTTTTCCTCCTTTTCACACAAAGGCAAATAACAATTTACCATTACATCAATTCATTATTTCCCCTTTTTCACGCCTTCATACCTCCCCTCTGCAGGAATCTGCAACAACCTTTCTAGTACAAGAGCCCAAGAGGAGAAAAAAGGCAGTTATCGCATTCCAATTTTTGATTACTTTAATGAAAACTATGTATAATTAATAGTAAAAATTGATGAGTCTGCCAAGTATAAGTAGGGGGAATAAAAAATAGCGGCTGTTTCAAAGCGATAAAAAAAAACTAATTTTTCATTCGGAGCTCTACATCTTAAGAAGAAGGAACAACACAAGAAAACATAAGTGAACGTAATTTAAAGAAGAGTAGATTTTCTAAAATACGAGCCCTAATAAAGTTAATTACGTTAAATAGTTTTCGAGATATAGCTTTAATTTTTTAATTCGGCAAATTTGTGCGAACAACTATAAATCAATTTATTCTAGCAAATATCATGAAAACTACTATAACTACGAAGGTAAAGGTCATAAACATCTTTATAGTCCATTAAAGTAGCTTTAATATTAGTGCTAATAGATCCTAGCTAATAGACACCTCTACGTCACTTAGTTCCTGAGATATAGGTTCCTCAAAATAAATAAACTAACTAATAATGTTGCAGTAGGTTTTTAAGTAATTTATATTTTTAAAAAGCTATATCTCGAGAAATATTGGACGTAAATAGCTCATTTAGGGCTAATATTTCAGCAAATTTACTCTTCTTTAAATAATGTTCTCTTAGATTTTCAAGTGTTGTTGGTAGTTTTTAAGATATAGAGCTCCGAATGAAAAATTAATGTTAATCCCCCCTACCTATACTTGGCAGACTCATCAATTTTGACTAGTAATTTATACGTAGTTTTCATTAAAGTAATCATATATTGGAGTGAGATAACTGCTTCTTTTTTTCTTCCCAGCTCTTGTACTATTCCATCAATTGAGTAAATTTAAAAAAATCCTCAATAAATAGCAACAAAAAAATCATAGCAGTAGAACAGTTTCTAAAATAAAAAAAAATTAAATAAATTTAAAAAGAACTAATACATCAAATTAATCTCGTTAATTTATTCAATTAATTAATGTTATGTCATACCCGGAAAATACATTACTAATGTATATAAGATATTAATTTTAATTGGCTGCTAAGTCAGATGTCAGACTACTAACGGTAACTAACAACAGGAAAACTGACGAGTCCTGTAATCAAACAGCAAACACAAAATAATTTTCCACTCTATATCCATTATATTCCCTCTTTCTTCTTTCCCCCATAAAATGCAATTGAAATGCAGTAAAAGAGAATGATTTTACCAATGCAATTATCAAATCCTACACACCCATGAGGGCGTAAGAATAAAATAAAAAAATCACATAAATATTAGGCTATTATATAATTTATTTACCATAAACCTTTTATAAAACATATTAAACAAATTAGTCGAAGAATTCTGTTTTACAAAGAAAAAATTCCAATGATCTTTAATAACAAAAAATATAATAATTAGGTTACAATACATATAAAATAAGAAAACTTACAATACTATAATTGTATATTGAAGTCAATAGATATTTGAAATATTTCTTGGAAAGGTCCCAATACAAGAGAATAGCTTTTTTTTTTTTGTGTTCTCAGGTAGTTGGTTCGCTCCCGCCTTTTTTCTCCTAGCAAAAATCTAGGGGTGCAAAAGATAATGAAGGGATAGGTCCCTCAAACATATTTAAAAGGTTACTTAATTACCCACATTATCAGCGATCAGGACAGGGCATTAATTACAGAGATCTTAAAAAATAAAAAAGCTTACAAAGTTAATGTGTATTGAAGATCGGAGGTTTTAAAGATAACATAAAACCAAAAAAAGAGGTAACCGGATTTTTAAATATTGAGTAACAACGATTTATAATTGATTTTCGGATGGTGGTCAGAGTGGTAAAGTAAAAAAAAAAATTTTTTTTGTTTTTATTTATTGGATACGAGAGGAATTCGGAGGTTTATTGGAGCCCCAAAGCTCAACTCCGTATGTCCATATCGACCTTATTATTGTTATGTAGATCAATATTTTTTTAATGAGTTTAAAGATTTTGGATTGTAAGGATTGAATACGAGAGGAATTCGAAGGTTTAGTGGAGCCCCAAAGCTCAACTCCATATGTCCAAATTGGCCTTATTACAGTCATATAGATCAGTCTTTTGTAATGTGTTGGAAGTTTAGACCGTTTGTCTAGTAAGTGCTGTAATAGTCGGAATCTGCGTGCAGTTCCCTCCCTGTCTTTTTAGTCTTGTGTGAGGATTCCAGTTTAGTCGTTTAAGGTGTAGTCCAAGATAACGAATCTGTTCTACAGGGAAAAAATAAAAAAATAAAATGACAAGCTCAAAAAGCCTAACATCATTGAAGAAGAATATGCGTAGAGTAAAGAAGACAGGAAGAGACATTGCTAAAAGTTATTTAGAGAAGGGGAGGGGTGGAATCAAATAAATTACCTGAAATATGTACCTTATCTAAAAATTTCCCCTCTCTAAAAATCTTTTATAAGATATTTTGAGTTCAGGAATTCCCGTAAATAATACTGCGGAATTTTAAATGAAAACATTGGTTCAAAGACTAAATTAGACGATTCAATAATCTATATAAATAAAAAATGTAAAAATTGTGTGATCATGAACTCTCTAAAAACACTAAAGTTCTTAACCAATTACCAAGATTTTTTTAATCTTCATTATCGTCCTAAAACGATTTTTAGCCATAAAAATCCTGGATTTATCTAGTAGAAAAAAATAACGAACAAAATTAAACTTTATTGGCGTATAACTTAAAATGTATATATTTTTTTTATACAGGATATATAAAACAATATGATAGATAATGAAACAACCTAAACAAAGAATATAAAATTAAATAAATTGAACAAATATTAACAATGATATTGTTAAAATACGCCATATTTCCAAGAGGAACTGGCCAAGTTTATACTTAATACCCATTTTAAATGGAAAGGAATTTCCTTCTTAGGCCGAAATCCTTATTGTGAAAGAAGCAAGAGATTATACGTAAATAATGAACTTCTTCTTGTTTTTTTCTTCAGATAACTAGAAGTCCCAAGGTGTTGGGGGTCCATAAACGTAAAGAAATAAGAGAAAAATCGTATATAATATAATCGGAAAGCCATCCTATTCCTCACTTACATATATAAAGCCGTACTCCGTTCCACATATTTTCCTGACCCCTGGAAATTATCTATAGTTAAAATGATCCCCAAACCCCAAAAGCCTCCAGAATATCCTATCGCCCTATCTCTCTAGTACCGATCATGGGCAAAATCCTTGAAAAACTCATTTTGAAACGCCTATACCTCATCCTGGATTCCAATCGTATAATCTCTGATCACCAGTTTGGATTTCGAACATCCCACTCTACTATCCAGCAATGTCATCGTGTAGTGGACGTAGTCTCGTCTTCTTTGGAACGCAGAATGTACTGCGCGGGAGTCTTTTTCAATGTAGAACAGGCTTTTGATCGAGTCTGGCACCCGGGATTGCTTTACAAACTTCGTAAATTCCTACCTCCTACATACTTTCTCATCATTCGTTCCTTTCTCATTGATAGATTTTTCCAAGTTAACCACAATGGTTCCTATTCATCTCTCTATTCTCAGTCCGCTGGTGTTCCTCAAGGTAGTATCCTTGGTCCCATCCTTTACACCGTCTATACAGCTGACATTCCAACCATTCCTAACACTATCCTCACCACGTGTCCCGATGATACAAGTGTGCTCGCTGTTAATAATAACCCATTAATTGTATCCCAAAATCTTCAATCCCATATCACAGCCCTCGAAGATTGGTGTCGTAATTGAAGGATTAAGATAAATTCCAACAAATCCCATCAAATCACCTTTACCCTTCGTCGTAAGCCTTCTGACTGCCCTACAGTTTCATTTAATGATGTTACTCTTACCCCTGTCAGATCCGCTACCTTGGACTAGATTTGGACAAGCGATTAACCTGGAATCCTCACACCAGACTGAAAAGACAGGAAACTCCACGTCGATTTCGAATATTACAGCACTTACTAGACAAAAGGACTAAACTTCCAACTCATTACAAAAGACTGATCTACAAGACTGTAATAAGGCCAATTTGGACATATGGAGTTGAGCTTTGGAGCTCCACTAAACCTTCGAATTCCTCTCGTATTCAATCCTTACAATCCAAAATCCTTCGTAAAATCCTCGATGCTCCTTACTTTGTCACAAATAAAATCATACATAAAGACGTTAATGTTCCCTATGTAACCTGTCTAGCCCGAACCAGATATCACTCCTTCCATTATAAACTCTCTAACCACTCAAACCCCCTAGTTTCTAATCTTGCATCCTCTTCCGTTCCTGACAATCATCCGAGGCGCCTGAAAAGAAGATGGCAACGAGACCAGCTAATGTAAAATGTCATTAGAGTGCTACCAATGGGTAGTTTCTCTACACGCCTGTAACACTCCAATTTAACCGAGATCAGATTTACTAAATGTATTATAATGTACAGTTGTAAATAGCAATAAATAAATATTTAAAAAAATTAATAATAAACTAAAATATTCATATTTCTTTGAATTATATAGCTTCAAATTTTTATTTTATTTCCTTAATTATGTTATTTTTACTTACTTATTCAATTACCGATAAATTCATCTTATTTTCCACTTCTTTTATCAGTTTAATTTTATTAATTTCATTCTGTCCAATTAATTACTTTATGTCATTCTGTTTATATTTTCTTTTTTATTGTTTGTTTTCATTAGTTGCTATCTTGTTCTTTGTTCTTAGGCCCAAAGAAGGCTAGAAATTCTGGCCGAAACTTTGGCTTATTTGTGTTATATTTTGATCGAACCATCCAACTGCTTCTATACTATTTTCTTACAATAATCTAGTACGTCAAACTAATAATCTTCCAACTAAAACTCAACATTATTTTAATTCATTCTGGATGCACAAGCCACATTTGGAACTCTGAAGGGTATTATATACCAGAGGTGGTCAACAAGTCGATCGCTCGCAATGTCTTGGGTGGAATTCCGTGTACTATGGACTTTGAAGCGATTGTAGAAGACAAAACTTTCTAGCAATAGTTTAACACATTCTGTGAATTTGCTAAGGTCATAAATTCCTAGAACTCTGATAACATGACAACGTGATCTACGCCCTCAAGCACAAAGCATTTTATGTGTTACACTATTCACTGGACGAAACAGTTACGACTCAATTCATCTAAGTCTGACAGATAATATTTCAGATAGACTGTAATATTTGGTAGTGTCATACGGTAAGCTTCTTTTCTTTTCTATTAACAACATGATTATTAATCAATATTATTTATCTTCGGTGACCACGTTCAGATTCAATTTTCCTTCTGTTTAAAATGTTAAAACCTTTTCTATGTTTTAAATTAAATTGCTTTTCTTACTTATCTATCAACATGATGAGTGAGCATTCTCGGCAACAGATCTCTAAACTACGGTTATTACACTGAAAGAAAAATAAGGGACAGTGTTAAAATATATCAGGAATATAAATAATTCTATTTAAATTCACAAATATAATCAATAGTTTTATTTAAATTAGGTTCTTACGCAATCCAAGAATACATGATGAAAAATGAATTTTGGAAAAACATTCAATATTAACACATTTCAAAATAATCCCATAAACCGAATATGCTTGTTACAAGAAAACGTACTGATTAATCGAATAGAATAAGGACTAAGTATAAGGAATGGAAACACGATATTGATTGAACTGAAATGCGATGGAAAAGGATGCCACAAGTAAATCGACTTGAGCCAGTACAAATTTGTAAATTTTTCTAAAGAAATTTAAGCTCGAAAAAAAAAAAATCCGCTATCATGAATTGCAAATGCGAAATCTATTAAACAGCTTAAAAAAAAAATCAACAAAATACGTTCTTGAACCGGAAAAAAGAGACACTATTGGTTGATTATTAATATGCTTCTTACAAGATAATGAAATGATTATTTCGATAGATAATGGATTAAATAAACATGATTGATAAACACAATAATTAGTGTAATTGAAATACAACGTTAACACAGGTACACCAGATAAATTAGAATGATATTTAAATGGCGACATCACGCGTGTTCACCCTAATTTGAATTAGACAGCAGTAGCTCCACGGAATAAATCACCATCAATATGAGTTAAAATTCAAATTATTTTTCGAAGTTGATTCCCAAACTTATCACTTTTTTTTTCTTTATTAATGTTTTCTTAAAATTAATTTAATTAAATGACGTTTGATAAATAAAATCTTTAAGTAAATTTTAGGTTATTTAATAAAAAAAAATGTGGTAAAGGTGTGATTTTCAAATTAAAATACGTTTCTAAGCTAAAATTGTGTCAATTAATAATTTCTGGCCCTTAATTTTCCCCATTAATTGTGGTCATTTGGCCCACTGTGGAGCATAAAATCTGAAAAAACTAATACATTACACTAGGGATTATTTATTTTTTTTAATACATCACATATAAAATTTTAAAAAACCGTCATAGTTCTAGTGGATTTTTCATGACTAAAATGAGGTTTACAAAAATAAAGTAATAGTTTTTAATTTCTTGATTGCTTCCTGTAAGAGATGACAATATGAGTTGAAAACTAAAATAGATAATGTATTCGAATCATCAGATAAGAGAATACCTGACATTATATTTTTTAAACTTCATTCTACAAATCAAGAATTCATTGACAGATTCGGTTAAGTTTCAGTATTGTTGAAAGTTAGGGAACCTTATATCGTTTACCTGTAACACGATAGTTGGTTCTGTCGGGCCGAGTTATCATTTGTCTATTTATATTAAATCAAATGTTCAATATAATTTTTTATAAATGTACTTATTTATTTATACGGAAATGAACTCAAACCTAAAAAAAAAAAAAAAAAAAAAAAAAAGTTCAAAATACCAAAATGTAAGATAAATTCTTATAGGCTCCACTAAAACCTATCTGATACTCTGAGATTTAAAATACAAACAACATTTATAATTAAATACTATATATTAAGCTATTATGTAGTAATACAGCTATTTAACAAAACTACAAATATTGAAAATAAAAAATAAATTGTGTTTTTATTTTTACAGCCGTAGTTATCATATGAGCATATTTTTTAAAAATTCTTCCCATTGTTTCTGAAATAATAGGACCAGAATACTCAAAATATTCAAGGTCACAACGACATTAATGGATAAAGAGCTTTATATCATCTAAAATACACGAAGTACTAAATAAGGTACTTCATATAGATATTTTTACAATTTCATATCATACCCTCAATACAATACTAACATAACTAAAAAATCTGTCCTTGAGAAAATATATTCCAAAATATAAATATAAAAAAACTAAAAAAGAAATATTTAATTGGGTACTTTCTTACATGATTCCCAATAATTGATTTTGATACACGAAATGACCATATCTCCATCTATTTTTTAGTAACTCCACATAATTTATTTATTATATTACAATTTGAATTAGCAATGTATGTGTGTGCTTAGTAATAAATATTATTGGATCCTTTTATTTCGATCATATTCTATATCTTGTTTTATTATCATATATTATTATATTAATTCACTAATTGTGAATTTGGAGGTTTATTAATCACCTTAAAATCCTTGCAATTATTTTCATTATTATTTTTTTATTTAATTTAATATAATTTTTTTTAATAATTATTCTATTTTTATTTTTTTACTTTATTTTCATTTTAGTAGTTGTTAATTAAATTATTAGTTTTGTCACTAGAGATCAATTCATATTCTACTTATCTAGCTTAAAAATAGGCTCCACAATACCCTAATAGTCTAAACTGTAATATTAACATTTCATTTATGTCTATCATTTTTATGTATTATTTTGACACGGAACTCCCTAAACACTCAAACCTATTAGTTTCTAATCTTGCTTCCTCTTTTATTCCGGACAATCCTCCGAGGCGTCTGAAAAGAAGATGGCCTTGAGACCTTATATTGTAAAAATGTTTTTAGAGTGCTAGCATTGGGTAGTTTCTCAAAACATGCTTGTACCATACAATTATGATTTCCTTAAATTTACTTGATGTATTTATGTATACTTGTAAATATCAATAAATAAATTTAAAAAAAAAACTTTTGACACGGACAAAAAGATGTTATCTGGACGTACCATATTACATATTGGATGTAATTTTTTAAATGAATAAAATATAATTTTAAAGAAATAAAAGAATTTCATTAATATTAAAACAAATTTTTACTAAATACATAACGCAAAATTCTTTGGAATCCATTTAATCTTAAACATAGATAATAGGGGAATTCATGATATTTAGTTTAAGTGTGTAAAATGAAAAAAAAATTGTGTTAAATGGAGAAATATTTCCATCATTCAGCATATTAAACGCCATGATATTTATCTTGGTTGTTAAATACTACTCAACAAAGAAGCTGAGTACCATTTTATCTGTTGTTGCTTTCATAGGTCAGTTACTTGTAATTAGTATTGTTTTTATTATGGACATTTTTCAAACTCTAATAATGTAATGAAAAAATAAATAAACTAATAGAAAAAAATAACTAAGAGAGAAAAAGAGGAATAAGTGAAGTAGAGGAAAGATGAATAGACGAAGCTTTTAGACATTTTATTCTCCAGATATGAATACAATGTTATAAAAAAATTTTTCCCAGAAAATCCGCTAAAAGCTCATCTGCATTTAACGGATAACATAGAAGTTAAATTAAGCTGGTCTCAACTTATATTTATAACATTAAGCATGTTAAAATATTATACATTTAACACATTATCAATAACACTTATATAAATTGAAGTCACCATAAATTAATACAGTTGTATGATTTGTGTTTGTAAAAAAAAAAATATTCAACTACATTTATTTCGGGTACACCCAGCTAGAAGTAATAAAATCCTTTTTAATTTTTAAAATAATATAACATTATTGTCGATTTATTTTTATTTTTAAATAAGAAAATTTAAATTAAGCACAATAGTATGTCATAATTGTCAATTTATTTAATATGAGAATATTTTAGTAAATTGTATAAAATAATGCACTGTAGCAGTGTTGTATGTTTAACTTGAGTATATTTAAAATATACTTAAAAACTATAATGACTACTACAATTTTTAGTTTATTTTTTTTCATGACAATATTTAAAAGTTATAACATAATGTACTAAAATTGTCAGTTAAATTGCATACCAATAAACAACTTTCAAATGCTTTCTCTCATATGGTGGGTCGGCTCCCTTTCATCTGAAATAAGAAATATACCTATATTGCTCATTTGACATTTTTATTGCATGTACAGGCACTGCAAGTTTGCAAGGTACGGCCCATTTGCCCGCAGGTATAAGGTACATGTCCAGACATGAAAAAGACGTGTTTCAGAATTTTAGTTTTAATAAATACTTTTTGAATTTCAGATGATTATAAGTAAATAATAAGGGCTCATATTAAACAATTTAAAGAAAAATATATTTTTTCTAGTGCCACTGTTGAATATTTATAGATTCCTGATTATTTGAAGTCAGGACATGTTTTGAAACTTGGAGAAATTAAAATATAAACATAAAGCTAATCCAAGTTCAATTAAAACTAAATATTCCTTTCGGACGTGTTTAGAAAATAATAATTTGCTGAAAACAATAATTTTTAAAAGTATACATCCCTTTTTACAATCATAGAAACTTTTAGAAAGGAACGAAAATAACTTCAGAACGTTCCTGAAATACTTATACTTAATATCCCTAGTATTTAAAATGGTATTAAGTTCTCTAATGCATCCATTTAGTCATAAACGTAGATTATAGATTTATGTAAGCATTGCATCGAGTCATATTTGTAACCAACTAACGTTGAAACTGGACAAAAATCATTAATCCCTAGTTGGTTATCTTCAAATAAATTTTTTCATTGCTCGATCGAGAATGATTCTGACCAAATCATCTCCTTGTAGAACCATTGGTCTAGTTAAAGGACTTCCTTATAAAGTACTCCATCTTTAACACCATTGATGGGATGTAGCGGTAGATATTTAATTTTTTATTAAATATTACATGTAATATATTATTTTTTATTTTATTATATTATGATATATTATGAATACATTTTCCTTATTTGTAACTTTTAACTAATAGCACATCCGACCAATTTCTCTTCCCATAAATAATGGTAATATGGTATGTAATATTATTATTATGATATATAAACAATATTACTACTTTATATGTATATATACAATGAGGTAATAGTAAAATACAATAATAGTGGTATGATATTCTAATGATACAATAATACTTTATGATATTTCTTGGACTATACCATTTCCAAATACAAGGTCTTGAGTGTTTAAGAAGCCACATTTAATTATACATTCAGCAAGGACTGGACTAATTTTAATTTGATTTTTTTTTTGTCTATGCAGTAAAGTTCTGGGTCAGACAGAAGAACTATCAGGACCATCCAATTGGAAATTAGGAAAAAAACCGAACAGGCAAATGAGATTATTTACATATTTAATTAATAAATTGGTATATTTATAAAAATTTATGTGTAATTATAAATATCTTAAACTATATGCTAAAATACTCTAAAAGGAGTTTACAAACTTTTTTTTTTAGTTATGATCCATCAGAACTGTGAACTGTGAAGATCCGACGTAATAAAGAATAATTTTGAGTCAATAATAAGGAAGTACTTGCCCCTAATGAATTATTATTAGTTGAAAAAAATTTAATATTATTTTTTCGAATTGTTTAATAAAAATATTCTTTCAGTTTCAACCACGTGGAATCAAACTGATCTAAATAAGAATACTATTTATTCTTTTTATGCAATTTCAACTCCTAGATGTAGCAAGAGGGACTTGATTAGATATGATTTAAGTTTATGTTTATTAATTATTACACTGTCTAAGTGTGCACTATATTGTCTGTAAGTAAGAATAATTCAATATTTTCGTATCTAAACATCTATTATAAAAAAAAAAAATTCATATTTTTTTTTTTCGTGTGTGTACAGTGGATGTATTTATTTTTACAATTAAAAAACAAATAAAAATTATATTACGTAATTATTTCTTAACAATAAATATTAATTTATTGATAATTTTTTTCAAGCAACAATGAATAAACATTATTTTGAAATTTAGTTTAAAAACCAAATAGAGCAAATAAATTAATATCTATCCATATCTCACATAATGGAGATCAGTGTACGAATATTTTCAATTTTTACTATTGACAATAAAGAAACAGGTATTCCATGTCTTATTAGGACTCTTCTTTGATCTTGGATAAATATGACAATATATATTGCGAACTTTCCTAAGGTCTGTTTTTATAATTTATAGGTCTTAAACCTAAGTCAATTTGTTTCCAGAAAAGAAACTCAGACAAGTATGTCCTCTCATTTTTTTTTTCCTAAGGACACATACATGTATATATCAAAATGTTTCATAAATTACTATAAATTATCTAATTCATAAATTACTATAATCGAAAAGTCACTGAGAAAAGAAGAATGTAAGAAGCAAAGATTTTAAAGAGCAATAAATGAAAATAAATATTTTAGTCATCATTTCCACTTATCTCTTATTAATTAATCTTTTTACTTATGATATAATTAATATGTAATTATTTAATATTGCACTTATACTAACCCAAAGATTGAACTTGATTTTGCTTTAATTTATCAAATTTAAGGAGTTTGTTATACAATCGATATACAAGTAATGCATATCAAATTGCAGATTGTTTTTTAAAAATTGCATATATGACAGAAAACTGAAATAAAGTATGCGAAATAATTTCAGACCTTAAATAATGATTAATTGAATACAAAGAAAATAATTAGATATAAAAAAACAAAACCTATAAACCATACTAAATTATGTACCGAATCAATAATCTTCAAACAGAAAAAGTTTAAAAAAAGATATAATAATAATGGGTCGAATGAATGAATAAAATAACATTGAATTATATAAATCAGCAATGTAAATTACTTTACGAAAGTTAGATATCATAGTAATAAAAACAAAGAAGTATACGAATTACATTTCAAATGAAAAATATATACCAACAAATAAATCATAATACATCTTAGTAACTTAAATTTCCAATTTTTTTTTTTAGTAAGAAAAATAAAGGCCTATAACCTATAATGCCTAAACATAAATAAATAAATTAAACGATATATTTATACATATACATCAGAGATAATATGGCTAATAACTAGTGGTATTAACATTTTGAAGATTGATGTTTTCGCCAAGTAATGGGAAGCTGTTATTAAAATTTACAATTTGTTAAACAAAATTTGTTTATACCGAATCATTCAAAAGTTAATAAAAATTTGCAATAACCCAATGTAAACTATACACATTAAAATATTACTAACATTTTGTTAGGAATAGCAATCATAATAATATTTCAATTTCAAACAGTTTAAACAAATGTTTAGTGTAAGTATAGTTTTAAAAATTTTTAACAGTGTCAACAAGGTCATTAAATGGACAACCAGATCATTTAAAATTTCTCGAAGAAGTATTGTTTATAGTGGGGGAATTTTCGATTTATTTTTAATTTGATATTAAAGTAACTTAAATTATCACTAATTTGTGCTTGTTGGATACTTCGCAATTTCAAAACCGAAATATTTTTTCGATAAAGAATGAAGATAGGTTTTTCTGTGAGTTATAATTAAGAATTTCAATTATTGGTGTCATCATTGACTTAGCAATTACTAAATTTTAGTGTTAAACGACGTATTAGTACATTCGCAGAACTAATCTCTTAACTTAATAAATACTCATATAAATATTTTAAACCTTTATTTCTGTTTTCCATTGTACAATAGTTACCTACTCCCTACATATAGCAAACCCTATTGAACCCATGAGAATTAGAAGAGTATATTTATTTAACTTATACAATATTGAATTAATTCTTGGCTCAGATAGCACTCACTTGACCTCTTTTAACTGCTTTATTATTATCATACTTTTATATATTTTTTAAAATTTAATTTCTTTTGGGTCAAAAAAGAAAAAAAAAATTTGTTCTATGATTGAATATGTTTTTTAC
>NW_027110126.1:390463-392005 GCF_000696795.3 Halyomorpha halys | reverse complement strand
TTACAGAATTATCAATTATTCGGGATGGGGTTGTCTTCGCAATTAGTAAATTTTAGCATAAAATAATCTATTTGCACATAATATTTTATTATTTTAATTAATATTTTCATACTTACTTTATTGTTTATCGGGACGTATTATACAGATACATATTAGGGCAACTGTGGGTATCGCCATTCAGCCTTCAAGGTCGCTAAGCCTTACTTATAATTTTTGTATAAATATATTTTTATCCTTTCTTTTAATTTTTATTATTATTTTTAAATGTTAAATAATGCTAACTTTTTCGTAACAAATATTTACGATTTACGATATTTTAAAATTCAGCAAGGTGAAGTTTGTAATATGACAATAAAGAGAGCAAATTTTATTTATATTTATTCTGAAATTTTGATCACAAAATTTCTTTTTATATTATTGAATATAATACATTCAATAGGCTATCTAAGGGAAAGATTTATTAGAGAATCATATAAAAAAAAAAATTAGTTTTTATTTCTAACTGGCATTTAGAAATAAAAACTAAATTCATTTTTAAGACTAATTCAACAGAAGTAATATCCTAATTTAAGTAAAAATTAAAAGAATTATATCAACTTAGTACAAAATATTAACCACTACAGTAAACATATATTTTATAAAATATCAAAATTATGTTCAAATGATAATTAATTGAAGGGTAGGTAATTGTACATAAGATGCACTAATAACACTCTTAGCCGACATTGAAGCCGTAGAATATTAAGTGGATTCCCCTAATTACATATCATTAGAATAATTGCTCCCTATCATCATTTTGTTGTTACACGCATCGTGGCGGCTTTGGTAGAAACAGCAACTTTTTAGGTATTTACAAAAAAAAAAAAAAATTAAATCAAATTACGTACATAGGGTGAAATGAACAATAAAATAAATTCTGACACGGGGAAAATAAAATAAACACATTTTAACAATTTAAGTTTATTATTAATAAAGTTTCCGAAATTACCACTACAAAGTATAAAGTTCCATACATTTCATATATCCAGTAAGTACAAGTAAAAATATTTACAATGCGATTAAATTTGGATTTGAATTAACTGAAAAAAAGTAAATCTATTTAATATCTGTTCAAATCAAGTTTCTCGATGAACAGCTTTAGTAAATTAGATAAAAAAATATTTTTTTATTTATTCACAAATATATGAACGTCATATTTGGAAAGAAAATGCTCACTGAAATTGTTCGATTTAATCTCTAGGATTGGACTGCATTATTTATGTTTAATATTGGATCTAGCAATTGAACAAGGAACTCATGGCCAAAGAATAATATATATTTATCAGTCATCGCAATAACCAACAAAATGTATATCAATATCAATTAATATTTAGTTTTATTAATTAATTATAACAAACAAATTGTTTACTAATAATTAGAACAAATATTAGGGTAGCTGTAGATAGACATGTATTGGATATAGTTTAAAGGGGTTAGAGTGATAATTAGGGATTGTGGTAGGATGTAAGATTGAGGGGGTGGGAGGTGGGAGTGGGGGCTAGG